>NC_083328.1:44233686-44349082 GCF_963455315.2 Globicephala melas | reverse complement strand
GACTTGAGAGACATAAAAATACATTTCCTGGAATAATGAGGAACAGGAAGAACAACGCAGCTCCTCTCACCACTTGGAAAGTTTATGAAGCATATACAACTGCACTTCTCTTGGTGTTTAAATTTTCACTGACGGTGATTCTTGATAAATCATAAATGACCCTGACTCGCTCTCCAAAGTAACTTGAAGACTTCTTTCTTCGCTCAGTATGCCACTGGCATTAAACTGAAATAATTACCACCATGTCAAAAAAAAAATCATGAATTCTCAAAATATTTTAGTCGAGTTCATTTAAATCCCTACCTTGTGAACTTGGCAAACAGAAGTAAAAATAGGGAGTAATCATTAAACAAACTTTGTCTCATGTTCACACTATCCAGCGCTCCAGTTCTGGTGAAGACTACACACCCACTGCACACGAAACATCACCATAGATACCTGTAGAAAAGGCTAAGAACCAACATGTTTTTATTCAGACCTTGGCTTCATTTTGCTTTAAAGTTCAGTAGCTTAAAAATAAGCTCATGTTTACCTATTTTAAAAAGAATACGTGTAGGGGCTTCCCTGGGGTGCAGTGGTTGGGGGTCCGCCTGCCGATGCGGGGGACGCAGGTTCGTGCCCCGGTCCGGGAGGGTCCCGCGGGCCATGGCCAACTGAGTCTGCGCGTCCGGAGCCTGTGCTCCGCGACGGGAGAGGCCACAGCAGTGAGAGGCCCACGTACCGCAAAAAGAAAAAAAAAAGGAACACGTGGGATTTATCTGCATTCTGGGAGGAGTATGGGAACTGCCCACAAATGAATCCTCCCGCCTCCCCTAAAAACCATGAATAGCAAGTAGAAGAACAAACAAAGCCTCTTACGATGCCTACTTCAAATAACGCGAGGATGTCAGGATGCCAGCAGAACTGAGGCACCGAAGTGACATCTGTGTGCAGGGGACAGGATGCAATAGGGAAGGACGGGGGAGGGCGGGGGTGAGGGACATGGTAAGAAGCAGACCCAGAAAAACAACAAAACAATGTTTCCTGGGCTTCCCTAGTGGTGCAGTGGTTGAGAATCCGCCCGCCAATGCAGGGGACACGGGTTCGAGCCCTGGCCCGGTAAGATCCCACATGCCACGGAGCAGCTAAGCCCGTGTGCCACAACTACCGAGCCTGCGCTCTAGAGCCCGCGAGCCACAACTACTGAGCCCACGTGCCACAACTACTGAAGTCTGGGTGCCTAGAGCCCTTGCTCCGCAACAAGAGAAGCCACCGCAATGAGAAGTCCTCGCACCGCAACAAAGAGTAGCCCCCGCTCACCGCAGCTAGAGGAAACCCATGCGCAGCAATGAAGACCCAATGCAGCCAAAAATAAATAAATAAAATAAATAAATTTTTTAAAAAACAACAATGCTTACCACCAGAAAGAGAGGGGCTCCCCATTACCTGGAACTGCTCTGGGCAGATCTGAGAAACAGCAGGGCAGAGCAGGCAGCACCAGTGGAGGCAGAGAGAAAAAGGCATGGAAAGTGACAAAAGAGCCAAGAGTCGGTGCCTCGTGGCAAAGAAACCGCCCTTCTAGTAGCAGCAGCAGAAGATATGTTTTGCTGTAAAACCGGAAGGCTGCTCTAAGCCCCCAGCCTCACAGGACCCTGATGCTAGTAAATAATTCAGGAAAACACAGATAATTCCAATAGGAACAGAAAAGCAAGTAAAACTACCATATCCACTCTAGTAAAAACATTATTTCTCAGCAGAAGAAAATTCACCAGAAAAATCCAGCTGCAAGGCTAGAAAGTCACCAGAAAACATTCCAAGAATTCGAAGAAATGACTAGACAATCGTAGGAAGGGAGAAGAAAATGTATGGAACTCAGGAAGGATGGAAAAGAAAAAATAATTAAGAAATTAAGACAATTATTTGGCCCTTAAATAAAACATTCTCTTAATGTCACTCATGAGAGAAATGCAAATCAACACTACCATATGATCTATTTCCAATCTATCAGACTGGCAAGATTTTAGTTTGACAACACACTCCATTGAGAGGCTGTAGGGAAAGCAAAATGGTACAACCCCGAGGAAAAGAATTTAGCAATACCTTCCCCAATTACAGGTTAATTTACCCTTGACTCAAGAATCTCACTTCTACAATTCTATCCTACGAATTCAAAGGCAAGAGAGATGATTTTCTCACACAGCATCCACACACATAATGACTCAGTTATTCCTTACAATATTGTTTATACTCCAAACGACTGAAGAAAAAAATGCTCAGCAATAAAGAACTCTTGCGGGACTTCCCTGGTGGCGCAGTGGTTAAGAATCTACCTGCCAATACAGGGGACACGGGTTCGAGCCCTGGTCCGGGAAGATCCCACATGCCACAGAGCAACTAAGTCCATGCACCGCAACTACTGAGCTGCGCTCTAGAGCCCACGAGCCACAACTACTGAGCCCACATGGCACAACTACTGAAGCCTGTGCACCTAGAGCCCCTGCTCCACAACAAGAGAAGCCACCGCAATGAGAAGCCCGGGCACCGCAACAAAGAGTAGCCCCCGCTCACCGCAACTAGAGAAAGCCCGCGTGCAGCAACAAAGACCCAATGCAGCCAAAAATAAATTTAAAAAATAAATTCATTAAAAAAAAAAAAAAGAACTCTTGGGACCAATCCACAGTGATACAGTATATCCATCCGCACAATGATGGACCGTGCAGTTATAATAAAACAAATGAGGAAAATCTCTGAAGGAGAACTAGGATATATCGCTAAATGAATAAAACACAAGATATAGAACAATGTATATATTTTCTTATTTTTTTGTAGCAAGTGTGGAGAATAAAAATATATATTCATATTTGCTTTCCAAAAGCGTAAAGCATATTCATATATTCTTATTTTCCAAAAGGAAAACTTGAAAGGTAAACAAATAACTAATAAAAATAATTACCTATGGGAAAACCAAGACAAAGGGGCAGTAGACTAAATTAAGGAGTGAGGGCAGGCTACAAACTGCCGGCGAGGAAGTCCTGTATATTCTCTTTTCTAGGGCAGGACAAATTCTGACCTTAAATACATCCGCTAATACACACAGGGGACATGCCTGGCGAGGTGATTCAGTGTCCGTGAGTTCAAACAAAACCCTTCCCCAGCACAGTCCCCACCTTCCCTGATCCCAAGAGAACTGTGCCCATGGGGTCTCACAGAGACGCAAGGACAAGTCCTTAACAAATTCTCATATTAAACGTAGCAACCTGCTTTCTAGGGCATTTCTTACAATGTCCTTCAATACAGGTTAATGGGGTGTGGCCAAAAATCAGTTCAGTTGAAGCAGTTCTACTGGGAGCTAATATGATCCAGTCCAGACATACAATTCTGAAGGTCTGACCTGATCTAGGGAAAGATTTCTAAGGATCTAGAATCCAACTGACCATGTTTCATTCAGATAAACACACGGCAGGTTCGTATTTCCTATGGGAGGCCCAATTTGAAATACACAGCTCTCCGATGCCTAAATCCTCAAATTCAAACCAACATTAACGTCTTTGCAGCAGATTGCTTTCCTCTCTTCAAAACACAAATGCAAACAGAAAAGGCCTTCCCTGATCCTGCTAAAAACAGTCTGGCTTTTTTTCTTATTCCAGTTAAAAGCGTGCACACATGCACACATACACACACGTGCACACACAAATCCTTTATTCCAAAACATACATACCTTGTGGGCTCTTTAAACAATATGGTCTTGATGGAAGGTGGGGCCCCCTGAGCCCCAGATGGTAATCCCCAAAAAAGAAAAAGATAGGCGCTAAAAGAGATCATTAATATCCTAATAGCTAAAATGTATAAGTAACCTGCCCAAACTACACAACTAGTAACCAGAGCACCTAGGATTGGACCTTAAGTAACCTGACTTCAGAGACCATGACATTCAACTCTACACTGTACTACTTTCAACAGCACACCCTCCTCCAGAACCGTGGATGCTGTCCCACAGCTGGCTTGGGGAAGAATGTAAAGATGAGACCTAACTCACTTCCCAAATAGTGAGCTATGACTGCTGTGGAGAAGCCCAGGCTCAGCCAGCCGAGGGAGCACCTGCCTCACCACACAGCTCTTGGCTTCAGGGGGACAAAAAGCCTCAAGGGAAGAACAGATCTAGGACCACATGTCAAATAAGACAGAGACACATAAATGAGGATAATCCTCCTCCCCACCCGATTCCTCAACGGCTCTCATTTTCAAGCCAGTCCAAGCACGACAAATAAAAGGGGTCCCGAGTCAGAATCCCAGAAACTTCTCACTCTTGCCGACAACACTGATAAACAACCCTTTACTTTGGTACAGGTTCTGGATGACCTTTGCTCAAATTACACGTTAGAGCTAGGCCTGCAAGAAGTGTTTCCTTTCTGGTGAGTGTGTGTGTGTGTGTATACACACACACACACTCATACATGCACACACTAGCAAACTGTGCCAGTAACCTAATTATTTCTAAATCTGTGTGCACTGTTGCCAAATGACAATTACACATATTCTGAAAGGACAGAAAACACAAAATGCTGAAAAATTTCTGTGGGCAATATCTCAGCCCAGAATTCACATTCACTGCTGTTTAACCAGTAACGAAAACTCAATGGCTGCCTTTGTTCAAATGAAGTTACAGACTTATGACTTCATGTCCTTCATTTCTGCTCCATGAGACGTCAAAAAAGGGGGAAGTGGGGGTGAGTACTGAATGCCCCCTGCCTTCCGAAACCTTCACCTGCTTCATCCATGAAAAGCCTGGCTGTGGTTTGTAACCCAATATTAAACAGCTGAGCAGGCCGTGTGTGAATGCTGCCTAAGCTAGAAAACACAAGGGACTATGAACGACACCTTGAAAGGTCTTTGCCTCGTACAATCTTGAAGCTTCCAGCTCAAGGTGTTTATAAAGAGTAAAGCCTCACCCAGATAGGGACTGACCCCTGACCCGGACAAGGACCTGAAACAGGGCATCACGATAATCAAAGGAAGCTTCGCTGCTCAGCCATGCCTGCATCACTGGTCCAGGATCACAGTAAAAAGGATGGATGTGAAATCCTTTTATTCTTTTGAAAAGAAAAACACTAACCCGCAATACCCAAGTAAAGCACCACCCAGAGGAAGGTCCAGAACCAGTGCTTGGTGGGGTGGGAATGGGGGTGTGGTAATAGTTTTTTGGGGGCTTCATGAGGCCCTTCTACTGGGTTTGTCTGCAAATCACAATTTTACTTCATGCTTCATAATCACCGTATCTTTTATTTTATTTGCTTATTGCCTTACGGTGCTGACTAGACCTCCAATGCAATTTGGAAGTCGTTAGAACAGACATCCTTTCCTCATTTCTGGTCTCAAGAGGAAAGCTTGATTTCAGCATTAAATATCATGTTTGCTGCAGGTTGTTTTTTTTTATACTTCTTGAATTTTATTTTATTTATTTTTTTATACAGCAGGTTCTTATCAGTCATATACACATCAGTGTATACATGTCAATCCCAATCGCCCAGTTCAGCACACCACCACCCTGACCCCCAGCCACTTTCCCCCCTTGGTGTCCATATGTTTGTTCTCTACATCTGTGCCTCAACTTCTGCCCTGCAAACCGGTTCATTTGTATCATTTTTCTAGGTTCCACATATATGCGTTAACATACAAAATTTGTTTTTCTCTTTCTGACTTCCTTCACTCTGTATGACAGTCTCTAGATCCACCCACATCTCAACAAATGCCCAATTTCGTCCCTTTTTATGGCTGAGTAATATTCCATTGTATATATGTACCACATCTTCTTTATCCATTCGTCTGTTGATGGGCATTTAGGTTGCTTCCATGTCCTGGCTGTTGTAAATAGTGCTGCAATGAACACGGGTGCGTGTGTCTTTTGGAATTATGGTTTTCCCTGGGTATATGCCCAGTAGTGGGATTGCTGGGTCATATGGTAGTTCTATTTTTAGTTTTCTAAGGAACCTCCATACTGTTCTCCATAGTGGCTGTATCAATTTACATTGCCACCAACAGTGCAAGAGGGTTCCCTTTTCTCCACACCCTCTCCAGCATTTGTTGTTTGTAGATTTTCTGATGATGCCCATTTTAACCAGTGTGAGGTGATACCTCTTGTAGTTTTGATTTGCATTTCTCTAATAATTAGTGTTGTTGAGCAGCTTTTCATGTGCTTCTTGGCCATCTGTATGTCTTCTTTGGAGAAATGTCTATTTAGGTCCTCTGCCCATTTTTGGATTGGGTTGTTGTTTTTTTCATATTGAGCTGCATGAGGTGTTTATATATTTTGGAGATTAATCCTTTGTCCGTTAATTCATTTGCAAATATTTTCTCCCATTCTGAGGGCTGTCTTTTCGTCTTGTTTATGGTTTCCTTTGATGTGCAAAAGCTTTGAAGTTTCATTAGGTCCCATTTGTTTTTTTTATTTCCATTACTCTAGGAGGTGGATCAAAAAAGATCTTGCTGAGATTTATGTCAAAGAGTGTTCTTCCTATATTTTCCTCTAAGAGTTTTATGGTGTCCGGTCTTCCATTTAGGTCTCTAATCCATTTTGAATTTATTTTTGTGTATGGTGCTAGGGAGTGTTCTAATTTCATTCTGTAACATGTAGCTATCCAGTTTTCCCAGCACCACTTATTGAAGAGACTGTTTTTTCTCCATTGTATATCCTTGCCTCCTTTGTCATAGATTAGTTGACTATAGGTGAGTGGGTTTATCTCTAAGCTTTCTTTCTTCTTCCATTCATCTATGTTTCTGTTTTTGTGCAAGTACCATATTGTCTTGATTACTGTAGCTTTGTAGTATAGTCTGAAGTTAGGGAGTATGATTCCCCCAGCTCCGTTTTTTTCCCTCAAGACTGCTTTGGCTATTCGGGGTCTTTTGTGTCTCCATACAAATTTTAAGATTTTTTGTTCTAGTTCCGTAAAAATTGCCATTGGTAATTTGATAGGGATTGCATTGAATCTGTAGATTGCTTTGGGTAGTAAAGTCATTTTCACAATATTGATTCTTCCAATCCAAGAACATGGTATATCTCTCCATCTGTTGGTATCATCTTTAATTTCTTTCATCATTCTCTTACAGTTTTCGGCATACAGGTCTTTTGTCTCCCTAGGTAGGTTTATTCCTAGGTATTTTATTCTTTATTTTGCAATGGTAAATGGGAGTGTTTCCTTAATTTCTTTTCAGCTTTTTCATCATTAGTGTATAGAAATGCTAGAGATTTCTGTGCATTAATTTTGTATCCTGCAACTTTACCAAATTCATTGATTAGCTCTAGTAGTTTTCTGGTGGCATCTTTTGGATTCTCTATGTATAGTATCAAGTCATCTGCAAACAGTGACAGTTTTACCTCTTCTTTTCCAATTTGTATTCCTTTTATTTCTTTTTCTTCTCTGCTTGCCGTGGTTAGGACTTCCAGAACTATGTGGAGTAATAGTGGTGAGAGTGGACATCCTTGTCTTGCTCCTGATCCCAGACGAAATGCTTTCAGTTTTTCACCACTGAGAATGATGTTTGCTCTGGGTTTCTCATATATGGCCTTTATTATGTTGAGGTAGGTTCCCTCTGTGCCCACTTTCTGGAGAGTCTGTATCATAAATGGGTATTGAATTTTGTCAAAAGCTTTTTCTGCTTCTATTGAGATGATCATATGGTTTTTATTCTTCAATTTGTTAATATGGTGTATCACATTGATTGATTTGTGTATATTGAAGAATCCTTGCATCCCTGGGATAAATCCCACTTGTTAGTGGTGCATGATCCTTTTAATGTGGTGTTGCATTCTGTTTGCTAGTATTTTGTTGAGGATTTTTGCATCTATATTCATCAGTGAGACTGGTCTGTAATTTTCTTTTTTTTTAGTATCTTTGTCTGGTTTTGGTATCAGGGTGATGGTGGCCTTATAGAATGAGTTTGGGAGTGTTCCTTCCTCTGCAATATTTTGGAAGAGTTTGAGAAGGACGGGTGTTAGCTCTTCTCTAAGTGAAGCCATCTGGTCCTGGACTTTTGTTTGTTGGAAGATTTTTAATCACAGTTTCAATTTCATTACTTGTGATTGGTCTGTTCATATTTTCTGTTTCTTCCTGGTTCAGTCTTGGAAGGTTATACCTTTCTAAGAATTTGTCCATTTCTTCCAGGTTGTCCATTTTATTGGCATAGAGTTGCTTGGAGTAGTCTCTTGGGATGCTTTGTACTCCTGTGGTGTCTGTTTTAACTTCTCCTTTTTCATTTCTAATTTTATTGCTTTGAGTCTTCTCCCTCTTTTTCTTGATGAGTCTGGCTAATGGGTAATCAATTTTGTTTATCTTCTCAGTGAACCAGCTTTTAGTTTTATTGATCTTTGCTATCATTTTCTTTGTTTCTATTTCATTTATTTCTGCTCTGATCTTTATGATTTCTTTCCTTCTGCTAACTTTGGGTTTTGTTTGTTCTTCTTTCTCCAGTTCCTTTAGGTGTAGGGTTAGATTGTTTATTTGAGATTTTTCTTGTTTCTTGAGATGGGCTTGCATAGCTATAAACTTCCTTCTTAGAACTGCTTTTGCTGCATCCCATAGGTTTTGGATCATCCTGTTTTCATTGTCATTTGTCTGTATGTATTTTTTGATTTCCTCTTTGATTTCTTCAGTGATCTCTTGGTTATTTAGTAACGTATTGTTTAGTCTCCATGTGTTTGTGGTTTTTATGATTTTTTCCCTGTAATTCATTTCTAATCTCATAGTGTTGTGGTCAGAAAAGATGCTTGATATGATTTCAATTTTCTTAAATTTACCCAAGATGTGATCTATCCTGGAGAATGTTCTGTGTGCACTTGAGAAGAAAGTGTAATCTGCTGTTTTTGGATGGAATATCCTATAAATATCAATTAAATCTATCTAGTCTACTGTGTCACTTAAAGCTTGTGTTTCCTTATTAATTTTCTGTCTGGATGATTTGTCCATTGGTGTGAGGTGTTAAAGTCCCCCACTATTAGCGTGTTACTGTCGATTTCCTCTTTTATAGCTGTTAGCATTTGCCTTATATATTGAGGTGCTCCTTTGTTGAATGCATATATAGTTATAATTGTTATATCTTCTTGGAATGATCCCTTGATCATTACGTAGTGTCCTTCCTTGTCTCTTGTGACGTTCTTTATTTTAAAGTCTATTTTGTCTGATACGAGTATTGCTACTCCAACTTTCTTTTGATTTCCATTTGCATGGAATATCTTTTTCCATACCCTCACTTTCAGTCTGTATGTGTCCCCAGGTCTGAAGTGGGTCTCTTGTAGACAGTGTATATATGGGTCTTGTTTTTGTATCCATTCAGCAAGCCTGTGTCTTTTGGTTGGAGCATTTAATCTATTCTCATTTAAGGTAATTATCAATACGTATGTTCCTATGACCATTTTCTTAATTATTCTGGGTTTGTTTTCGTAGGTCCTTTTCTTCTCTTGTGTTTTCCACTTAGAGAAGTTCCTTTAGCATTTGTTGTAGAGCTGGTTTGGTGGTGCTGAATTCTCTTAGCTTTTGCTGTAAAGCTTTTGATTTCTCCATCGAATCTGAATGAGATCCTTGCTGGGTAGAGTAATCTTGGTTGTAGGTTCTTTCCTTTCATCACTTTAAGTATATCATGCCACTTCCTTCTGGCTTGCAGAGTTTCTGCTGAGAAATCAGCTGTTAACCTTATGGGAGTTCCCTTGTATGTTATCTGTCGTTTTCCCCTTGCTGCTTTCAATAATTTTTCTTTGTCTTTAATTTTTGTCAGTTTGATTACTATGTGTCTCGGCATGTTTCTCCTTGGGTTTATCCTGTATGGGACTCTCTGCGCTTCCTAGACTTGGTTGGCTATTTCCTTTCCCATGTTAGGGAAGTTTTCGACTATAATCTCTTCAACTATTTTCTCTGGTCCTTTCTCTCTCTCCTCTCCTTCTGGGACCCCTATACTGCAAATGTTGTTGCGTTTAATGTTGTCCCAGAGGTCTCTCAGGCTGTCTTCATTTCTTTTCATTTTTCTTTATTCTGTTCCGCAGCAGTGAACCCCAGCATTCTGTCTTCCAGGTCACTTATCCATTCTTCTGCCTCAGTTATTCTGCTATTGATTCCTTCTAGTGTAGTTTTCATTTCAGTTATTGTATTGTTCATCTCTGTTTGTTTGTTCTTTAATTCTTCTAGGTCTTTGTTATATATTTCTTGCATCTTCTCGATATTTGCCTCCATTCTTTTTCCGAGATCCTGGATCTTCATTATCATTTTTCTGAATTCTTTTTCTGGAAGGTTGCCTATCTCCACTTCATTTGGTTGTTTTTCTGGGGTTTTACCTCGTTCCTTCATCTGGTACATAGCCCTCTGCCTTTTCATCTGGTTTATCTTTCTGTGAATGTGGTTTTTGTTCCACAGCCTGCAGGACTGTAGTTCTTCTTGCTTCTGCTGTCTGCCCTCTGCTGGATGAGGCTATCTAAGAGGCTTGTGCAAGTTTTCTCTGCTGCAGGTTTTTAATAGATACTCCTTTCCTGCAGATTAAGCAGTTTCCTCCCTATTTCATTGTCTTCTGGCTTCTATTGTTCCTGTTGAAAAGTCAGTTGTTGGTCTCAGTGTTGCTCCTTTGAATGTCATGTGTTTTTTCTTTTCTCTGCCTTTTTTTTTTAACATCTTTATTGGAGTATAATTGCTTTACAATGGTGTGTTAGTTTCTGCTTTATAACAAAGTGAATGAGCTATACATATACATATATCCCCATATCTCTTCCCTCTTATGTCTCCCTCCCTCCCACCCTCCCTGTCCCACCCCTCTAGGTGGTCACAAAGCACTGAGCTGATCTCCCTGTGCTATGCGGCTGCTTCCCACTAGCTATCTATTTTACGTTTGGTAGTGTATATAAGTCCATGCCACTCTCTCACTTTGTCCCAGCTTACCCTTCCCCCTCCCCGTATCCTCAGGTCCATTCTCTAGTAGGTGTGTGTCTTTAGTCCCATCTTGCCCCTAGGTTCTTCATGACCATTTTTTTGTTCGTTTTTTAGATTACATATATATGTGTTAGCATACAGTATTTGTTTTTCTCTTTTTGACTTACTTCTCTCTGTATGACAGACTCTAGGTCCATCCACCTCACTACAGATAACTCAATTTCGTTTCTTTTTATAGGCCCTTCTACTTTAATCCATCAAGAAATCCATTAAAGATTCTGCCACAACCCAGATCAAAACCATGTAATTTTGCTGTGAGCCACTTTCCTGCCCAAATGCAGCTTCTGTGAGGACCATCCACGGAGGCATTGATGGCTTCTGAAGATGAATATCAATTAAAGAAAATGACAGAAGCAACATAAACAATGGCCCAAATGAGCAAGTCTGTCAAAGAAACAAAGCTGACAGAAAATATGGTTGCTCGATATAAGAGAAAACGTTAAATTAGGAATACCTCACCTTCTCACAGTTCTCACTTTTCCTATCAATTATGTGCTTTTGCCACCTAGGTAATTGCTCGCCCAAAGGTGGACATGAAAATAAAAGCAATTATTAAGAAATCAAATTCTATTAGAAGAGTCAAAACAGGAAGCCACTGCTGTAATTCATGTTCCAACAGCATTTCTGATATCAATTTTTGATTAACAGTCTGATGTGTATGGGTAACAAACATATGCTGTATTTTTTTCCAGAAAACTCTGTCTTTATGAATAAATCCGGCTTAATATTCTAAAAATGATATGCAACTGTTTGAAACATCAGGCTTAACAAAATGTTGAGTTCTAGCCATGATTAGATTCAGAAAACAGCTTACATTAGGTGGAATGAAAAGCAAAGGAAGGAAGGCAGGTTTAGAGGGAGGAAGGGAGAAAAGAGGAAAAGGAGGAAGGGAGGAAACCCACGTACAAATGTGTACACACACACACACACACACACACGCTCCACACCCCAATAACTGCTCTTCAGGAAAGATTAATCAGATGCTGGAAAGTGTTTGAATTCTTTGGAAGAAAGGCACAATATAAATGGAAGGTATTCGTTTTCTTACTACTCTAAAAGGCATTTTCGTTCACTTCCGGATGAAACATAACTAATATCCAGTCGGCTTTCTTTTAACAATGAAAATAAATCAAATCGGAAGTCTTTTTAGAACTCCTATTAAGGAAACACCAATTCCCCATTCACCAACTCTAATGCTTATATGATTAGCATTTCTTTAACAAGTGCCTGGAGTCATGATTTGTTGCCAAACTAAATTACTATAAATTTAATTACAGGCATAGAGGTATTGCTGACTTTTGAAAATTACGCCCTCATCACCAAGACTATCGTGCACATACATTTATTGACTACCTATCCTGAGTAATACAGAGAAGCATGGAATGTAGTGCCTGACGGCAAGAAGCTTGCAATTGTAGGGAGATGACACAGACATTGTAAAAATTAATGAACAGAAACCTCAGTTAAAATAAGAATCTGGAGTCCAGAAGGGGAAGCTCTCATGCCCTACAAGGAAAGCAGAGGCCAACAGAAAGAAAAAAGACTTCCTCTTCAAGAGTCAGCCAATGACTGTCACAACCCAGCCAACCGAAAGCCACTATACTAACCCCTCTTTAAAAGAGTTCCCTCCTTGCCGTGCAGGAACTTGCAGGAAGCTTGCTGTGGTGACAACCCCAAACTGCAATTCTTTGTTGACCCCAAATAAACTCATCTTTGCTGGAGTAATAACTGGCAGCCTATTTGTTTTAGGTCAAGAACTAAAATATAAAAACTATCCACTAACATCATATTTACCCAACTCTGTGGCTGGGGTTGGGCGTCAGGTGTTCTCTGAAGAATTTTCCTGACAGTCCATGCCTTCTGTCAAAAAGTTCTAAACCATCTTCTAAAATGCAACTACATTCAAGGGAAGTTTCCTAAAAGGAACAGCACATTTTGCTGGCTCTTGTACTGGCATCCAGTACACTGGGACTCTCTGAGTCATCATTATAACCTCAGGTGACTCAACTGTAACAGAACTGAGTCTGTGCCTTCAGTTGGAGCATCTGAAGACAGTGCGGAGGCTGCTTTCATCCTAAACCAACGAGCCATCAGAGTGCTTAGATTTGTTGAAATTATTCTGTCTCTTTTAAAATCAGCAGGTTGTCATTTATCCCTGCTATCTGGGCCTGGCTCCGCACAGCTCCTATTCCACTTCTAATTTGCTTTTTGGTTAATCTCCTGTGGGCTGGGAAACACAATAATCCTTCTTAATGTCTGCACTGAAGGGTCTCTCATTTGAATGTAAGTTTCTAATACATTTCAAACCCTTTCCTGCCTTTCTTTCATTTTTGACCTGTGCTCAAAGGCCCCACTCTGTTTCAGTGCTCAGCTACCTCCTGGGTAGCTGTCAGATTCATCTCTCACCTCTCCACTCACAAACGCCTAGTTTAAAATAATAGTAAGTATAAAAATGGAGAAAATAAGGAGTAGCGCTGGACCGGGGTGGGGGGGGGGAGGCAGTATCTATACAATGGACATTTCAAGTGGTTTTTGCTATCAATCCAGATAGAATGAGACAGAAGTGGCCAATACTTGCATACTTCATGGTCATATGCTATTAAGATGACTAGAAAATGCCACAAAGAAGTACAAATAAAAATTAAATGCAGGTTGGCTTCAAGTAGCAAAAATGGTCTAAGATTTCTCAACTCCAGGATTTGGAAGAAAACAGAGCACACCTTTAAGCTTTAATAAAAACATCATGAGTCCTACAGACAATCCAGCTATCATTTACATGCAAAAGCCATGAACATGCCAGGGATGGTACCTCTATTCATCCAAGAGATAAATCAAAATGGACAGGAAAGAGGTAACCAGAGGTCAAATGCACTGATGGGGAACAATAAAGATCAGAAAAAGCAATAAGTTTAATCTAAATATAGCCTAGATACAGAGAGAAAGATAGAAAGAAGTAGACCTTGAAAAGATAGCGTAATGATAAATCAATAAACTGAAATTAAAATCCCAACTCATGGAAATTTTAAAAACAAACATTCTCCTAAATATCTACTGCGACAATGAAGAAAATAAAACTGTAATTTTAAAAAAAACTATACAAAAATATAAAATTACGTATCAGGGCTTCCCTGGTGGCGCAGTGGTTGAGAGTCCACCTGCCGATGCAGGGGACACGGGTTCGTGCCCCGGTCTGGGAAGATCCCACATGCCACGGAGCGGCTGGGCCCGTGAGCCACGGTCGCTGAGCCTGCGCGTCCGGAGCCTGTGCTCCGCAACGGGAGAGGCCACAGCAGTGAGAGGCCCGCGTACCGCAAAAAAAAAAAAAAAATTACGTTATCAAAATGCAGAGGATGCTGCCAAAGTTATACTCAAAGGAAAATGTACAGCTTTATATGATTTCATATTTCTACAAGGGTGTAAAATAAACAAAAATGTTTAAATATCAAAGAAAGAGAATAAGGAAACAAGACATAAGCAGAAATTAATACTTTGAAAACAAAAGATAAACACAAGACTTGAAGGTACACACAGAAGAATAAAAGACAAACCTTTAATAAATCTAACAAGAGGAAAAATATAAATATACAAAATTAACAATGAGAAAGATACAGAATCAGCATCCTTTGGGTAGTTTTCCAACCTTTTTTCTTCTTTAACTCACTTAGAATAAAGAACCCAAAACTTAGGAAACCCATTGGTTCCTCTTTCCATGGAAAAAGAAATCAAAAAGTCAGAAAGAAACAAAATCATGTCACCTCTGCTTAAAATAAACAGCTCCATTTTATCCATCACTATACCTGAAAAGATTAAACACACATAACAAAGTATATTGATCACAAAAAATCCAATCTTTTTTATACATAAATAAAATCCCAAGGATATCAATGATTGAAAACCACCACCCAACTCAATCACCCCCAATTGAACGATGACTGACGACAGCGCTCTTCCTGAAAATTACAGATCTCAGTGGAATACTGACCAGTAATTCCCAATTTACCCTTATAAAGACCAAGTTTTAATGACCTAATAAGTTACTAACTAGTAACTGTTAAGTATGAAAACAAAACCCCACAGAATTGTGTACCATGTGCTCAGAAGAATTACAGAGAAGACATGGATTTTTAGTAAGTTTCTGGCCTACTAGCACAAAGGGGGTATCTGAGAAGTACTGTCCAAAAGCATAAGTCTCAAACTGGAAGTTTTCTAAGAATGGAAACTTCCAGAAGATATTAAGCATGGATAGATCTAAGGGGATCCATCTCCAGGTCTCTGATTTCCACATGTGCGTTTTTCCAACATGGATCTGCCTGAGAAGGTGCCTGCAAGGCACCCCAGTTCCCCTCTTCTCTCCCACCTCCTTATCACAACTGCTCTTCTTTCATTTTACACCAGCAAGACATACCTGTTACCCATCCGGACTTCTCTACAGTGCACTCAGGGTGCCAAACAAAGAGAAATTTCCAATATTTGGTTTAAACCCAAGCCTCCGCCATCAAGCCATATCATAGGCCTTCTTGCCTTTCTCTTCTGGCACAGATTTCTGTTAAGGGCAAACGTGGTGACAGAGTCTGGGTACTGAGGCCCGTGTTGGGATGCTCTGTATTCAGATATATCAGAGTGTCTTGAAAACAAGGCAAACAGACGGATAGGACGTGTTGAAGACAGTCTCCCTATTTCAAGTTGGCAAAGGCACTGTCCCCAGTTCCCCCCTCTTAACTATCATCTTAGAATTGGGAGATGAAAATGATGGAGATGCCAGAGAAAAAGATATTAACATGAACTGAGGAATGAAGTTAGATGTTTTTAAACTAAACGCCTGTATTTTCTAACTGAAATGACAATAATTCTACGGCTCCATGGTTTTCACCACACACACACACACACACACACACACACACACACACACACTACAGAGACAAAAATACATTTAAAGCCTATAATATAAAAATGCATTCTCAGCCTTTCCAGAGTATATGGAATTTTAAAAGGTGCCTTTTAAAGTGAAAAAGCAACAGGCATGATTGACAGCTGTCTGGTAAGTTGGGGTAAAGCCATTTTGGTAAACTTTCCAGAAACTGAGAAAGTGGATGCTTCCAATGACTGGGTGACAAAACCTTTGTGGAAGTCAGGTGGGCTCCAATTCTTAACTATCAACAAAATGGAAGGAGGAGCAAGTCTCAGCTCGTCAGCACACAGAGTGTTAATGATCATTGGTTAAGAGATCAGCTCATCTCCTAAAACCATTCTGAAGAAATAAAGGACCCGGCTGAAGTAGCTCTCCTTCCACTCCCATCAACTCGTCTATGTGGAAATCAAGGGTGAATCTGTGCCCCGCCCCGTCAATGTCCCTGTGAACAGCCTGAGGGGAAAGTCCCATATATTTTGTTAAATGACACATCTCTAATAGCACTTTTAATGTTTAATAATCAGCTATCAAAATGTACGCTTCTGCTGCTTTGAAAAAGTATGTACCACAAATAATTAATGATGGTACTCACTCTGGAAGAAATTTCCTTAATAATCACAGCCTCATGGTTATAGGAAATATTTTTAATTACATTTAAATTTATTTGCATGGTTTTATTATAAGGGATTATGATAAGACGATCAAAGAAAACACTTCCAAGCACAAAAATATACTAAACTAGGAAAAACTTCTGTAGGGTAAACTGGATATACAAGCTCAAGGAAAAAAGAAAACGATGTAAAATTCCCAACAGTGAAAAAGAGAGACATTTAATTTATTTTTACATTGATGACGGTGGATACTGAATCCCTCTGGTTTTACATTTCACTGGATTCATTTGAAAGAGTGATTTTATTTTAAAATGTCAATATTTGATCTCCACCAAAAATTCTATCTTGTGCAGATGTTAAATATATAACAAAACGTAGATACCAAGTTACAAATGTTCAAGGAACGCAGAGTTGTGCGGAATTCCTTGAGCAGGTGTGCAAGTGCAGAGTGAGAGGGCCCCTGCCCTCTGGCTCCCAGCATGGCTGCAGCTTGGGACAGGCGTGCACTCCAGGCTCAAGTCACTCCTCTCTGGCACCCTGGTCCCTGCTGGTAAGTTCTTCAAATAAACTGGACTCTGAATTCCTTTGTTTACTCTTTCATACTGGTTTCCCAGCTGCCTACCGCAATGGCAAACAATAGTCATGCAAAAAGTGTTGATTTTCAAAATGAAATAAAATGACATTTGCCAAAGGTTTGAGAGCAATTCCTTGCTTTCTGAGAACCTTATCCAGCCAAATATTTAACAGACACAAGGGAGCAGATGGGTTGAACTTTGGACCATATGAAGAGAGGCCAGGAGGTGAGTTCCTAACCACCATGAATTCTAGGAGTGACCTTTGAGAAAACATCATGCAGGTTTCCATCCATTTAAAAATAAATGTGGAGGAAACCAGGACTCTTGCCCTGCTGCAAAAGCGGCCTCAAGAAAATGAATACATACCTGGAGAAGCATTTCCAGCTCCTAGAAGAAAGAAATGCCGAACACTGGGACAAGAAAGGATTTTAAGTAATTATTCACTCTAGTGTATTCTCTGCCTCGAGATAAAACCAGAACAAACTGATTCCATGCAGAGTTGGGAACTGCACTGGTATTTAACCGTAATGAATGGGAAGTCAAGAGGTTGTTTGACAGAAAGGATTCTTTGAGCTGCACAGCCTCTCCCACCGTGGGAGGTGGTCAGACAATCCCAGCCCATCACACAGCCCCTGCCCTCCACCTGTGAAGCCTTCCACACACCTCTGAAGTGCTGTGGGCGGCTATGTCAGTGGGCCCCTGCATTATTTATTTTTAAATCATTTTCATATGTGTTAATTTAAAACAAACGTGGCCTCGTATCCATACATACACATTCCTATACAGAAGCACGCATGCGTATGCAGTCTCTATGTGAATTATTTTAACTAATTCAACAAAAAAAGATGAAGGGAAAAAATCACTACTAAGCCTTCCAATAAAAATCCAACACACACATTTTTTCTGTGCAGAACATTTATTTAACCCCATCACATATTAAGGTCTACATAGCCAGGGCTGAGCAAAATGGATCTCTCTTTTCTCTCACTTAAAAAAATTCTAAATTGGATTCTTAGTGACCAGACAGTGAACTCACTCCTCCCGTACTTCTCTCTTTTTCTCTTGAACTTAAGAAATGTGTAAGAAAGTCAGAATGATGGAAGCTCTGTGGCAGTGGAGACCGGATCTGTCTTGCTCCACACCCCCAGGGTCCAGCACCCTGCCCAGAGCACACTACAGGCAGCATGAGTGCTCGTTAAACACACGATAAAACAGTGACCCAAATACAAAGCAGGAGGTCTCACTACCACACATCTCAGGCACGCAGGGCTGGTAGGTAATACAGCAGTTTTAAGTGAATTTTGTTTGGCTTATTTGTACTGATATATAAATTATGCTTTCCAACTTTACTGAGATACTACTGACATCTAACATATGTAAGTTTAAGGTGTACAACGTGACGATCTGATACCCATACATATTACAAAACGATTACCACAATAAGGTTAGTTAACACCTCTATCCCCTCAGAGTCACCTTCTTGGACGTGTATGGTGACGACATTCAAGATCTATTACTCTCTTAACAACCTGCAAGTATATGACACAGTACTAACTATAGTCACCATGCTGTACATTAGATCCCAGAACTGATTCGTCTTATAACTGGAAGTTTGCACCCTTTGACCAGCAACTCTCTATTTCCCTCACCCCCCAGCCCCTGGCAACCATCCTTCTACTCTCAATTTCTATGAGTTCAGCTTTTTTAGATTCCACATGTGAGATAATACAGTATTTGTCTTTCTCAGTCTCACTTACTTCACTTAGCATAATGCCCTCAAGGTCCATCGCCTTGTGCAAAAGACAGGATTTCCTTCCTTTTAATGGCTGAATAATATTCTATTATATAGATATCTATCTCACAGCTTCTTT
Organism: Globicephala melas; assembly: GCF_963455315.2. NCBI lineage: Eukaryota > Metazoa > Chordata > Mammalia > Artiodactyla > Delphinidae > Globicephala > Globicephala melas. The sequence goes on along the minus strand of NC_083328.1, from coordinate 44,330,173 downwards.
ATCCATTCATCCATAAATGGACACTAGGTTATTTCCGTGTCTTGGCTATTGTAAATAATGCTGCAGTGAACATAGGGATGCAGATATCTCTTCCAGATAGTGATTTTATTTCCTTCAGATATATACCCAGAAATGGAATTGCTGGATCATATGGTAGTTCTATTTTTAATTTTTTGAGGAACCTCCATACTGTGTTCCATAGTGGATGCGCCAATTTACATTCCCATCAACAGTGCAAAAGGGTTCCCTTTTCTCCACATCCTTGCCAACGCTTGTTACCTCATCTTTTTCGTAAGAGTCATTCTGACAGGTGTGAGATGATATCTCATTGTGGTTTTGATTTGCATTTCCCTGATGATTAGTGATGCTGTGCATCTTTTCCTGTATCTGTTGGCCATCTGTAAGTCTTTTTTGGAAAAATGTCTATTCAGGTCCTCTGTCCATTTTTTAATCAGATTGTTTGTTTTTAACAGTATTAACCTATTATCAGATAGCTGGTTTGCAATTATTTTCTCCCATTCTGTAGGCCGCCTTTTCATTCTGTTGTTTCCTTTGCCATGTAGAAGCTTTCTAGTTTAATATAGTCCCACTTGTTTATTTTTGCTTTTATTGCTTGCACTTTTGATATCAGTGTCATTTCCAAAAGATCACTGCCAAGACCAAGGTCAAGAAGCTTTTTCCCTATGTTTTCCTATAATAATATTACAGTGTCGGGTCTTACGTTTAAGTCTTTTAATTTCAAGCTAATTTTTGTAAGTGGTAAAAGATGGCATCTAATTTCATTCTTTTATGTCCAGTTTTCTCAGCACCATTTTTCTTGAAGAGACTACTCTTTCCCCATTCAATATTCTTGGATCCCTCATCAAATATTAGTTGATCGAATATGCATGGGCTTATTTCTGAGCTCTTAATTCTGTTCCACTGGTCTATATGTCTGTTTATATGCCAGTACCATACTATTTTGATTACTATAGCTTTGTAACAAAAATATAAATTATTACAATAGGCAAAACATGACTAACACAGATGAGGGCTTGAATGAGGATCCCATTCTGGTATTAATTTCAAAGAAAAAAAGAGCTAACTTCTGGTTTCTAGTCCACTATGTAGGCAGTTTAAAAGTCACACTGTCCTAACAATAAGTAAAAGGCTGCGGGGAAAAAACCCTGAAAACCAACATCTCTTCTTAGATGTCAGAGAAGTGAGGTCACAGGGCAAACTGCTGCCCCCAAATTGGAGAGATAGTCAGATACAGGCAATCACAACTTACCGGAACAGAAACCCAAGAGAAGGTGCCAGGGTAGGAAAACCTAAATGGCAATCTGACAAATTGGTGGAGCTCAGAGTGGGCAGGTCTGATGCTTAAAAACTCCAGGGAGCCCCAGCCCTGGGGGGGAGGGAGGAGTCCCCAGACCTCTGTGAGATCTTCTCCAGGAGCTCCCCCAGATCCTCACAGAGAATATCAGAGAAAAATTCCCTGGTGCTTCCAGAAGAAGGTGGGGAATGTAGCCATTTTTACATATGCCAGAGCCCTTTGTTCTTCTTCTTTTTTTTTTTTGATGATTAACTTTATTTTTTTTAACATCTTTATTGGAGTATAATTGCTTTACAATGGTGTGTTACTTTCTGCTGTATAACAAAGTGAATCAGCTATACGTATCCATATGTTCCCATATCTCCTCCCTCTTGCATCTCCCTCCCACCCTCCCTATCCCACCACTCTAGGTGGACACAAAGCACTGAGCTGATCTCCCTGTGCTATGCGGCTGCTTCCCACTAGCTATCTATTTTACATTTGGTAGTGTATATATGTCCATGCCACTCTCTCACTTCATCCCAGCTTACCCTTCCCCCTCCCCGCGTCCTCAAATCCATTCTCTACATCTGCATCTTTATCTTAACAAGCCCTGCCCTCAGGAGAAACCATTTTACCAGAGCCTCACCTACCTGGGGGAAGAGAAATACCCAACTCCAGGCTCCTCCAGCCACCCTGTCCCACCTAAGGGGACACGGGGACGACTGAGGAGCACCGTGAAGTTCACAGTCCAGGGACACAGGCCCCCCGGAAGATAAGACCTAATCACAGAACTACAGAATTACACAGGCCGATTTATTAAAGTTCCCCTCACAGCCCCTCATGCCCATCTTCCAACTAAAAATTACAAGGCATGCAAAAAAACAAAAGCAGTCTGAAAAGCTGAAAAAGCTTCAGAACCAGAGTCACACATGGCAGGGAAGCCAGAATTACCAAACTAAGACTCTTTAAAAACTATGATTAATAAGCTAAGGACTTTATTTGAAACAACATGGATGGACCTAGAGATTATCATACCAAGTGAAGTAAGTCAGAAAGAGACAAATACCATATGATATCACTTACATGTGGAATCTAAAATATGACACAAATGAACTTATCTATGAAACAGAAACAGACTCACAGACATAGAGAACAGACTTGTGGTTGCCAAAGGGGAGGGAGGGGACGGGGGAGGGATGGATTGGGAGGTTGGGATTAGCAGAGGCAAACTAGTATACATAGGATGGATAAAGAACAAGGTCCTACTATATAGCACAAGGAACCATATTCAACATCCTATAATAAACCATAATGGAAAAGAATATGAAAAAGAAAGTATATATCTATAACTGAATCACTTTGCTGTAGAGCAGAAATTAACATTGTAAATCAACTATACTTCAATAAAATAAATTTAAAAAAAAATAAGCTAAGGGCTTCAACAGAGAAAGTAGACAGCGTGCAGGAATGTTTCACAAAAATTAACCCAAAATGGACGACAGATCTAAAAGTAAAACACAGAACTATAAAACTCCTAGAAGACAAAATGGGATAAACCCTAGATGACTTCTGGCATGGTGATAACTTTTTAGATACAACACCAAAAGCAAAATCAATGAAAGAAATCATCACCAAGCTGGGCTTCATTAAAATGAAAAACTTCTGTTCTAGGAAAGACAATGTCAAGAGAATTAGAGGATCAGCCATCACTGCGAAAAACTATCTGCACTCTTGGTGTCATACGTTCTATGGCCTTTGACGTGTGTCCCATCGTAGAATAGCTTCACTGTCCTAAAAACCTTCTGTGTTCCTGCATGTTCATCCTTCCTTCCCCCCAACTTAACCTCTGACAACCACTGATCTTTTCACTGTCTCCATAGTTTTACCTTTTCCAGAGGCCATATAGTTGGAATCTTGTAGTATGTAGTCTTCAGAGTGGCTTCTTTCGCTTAGTAATATGCATACGGTTCCTAAAATATTCCCTATCTGATTCTTTACAGGAAATTCGCCAACCTCTCTTGTAGACACTGTGCAAAGCAGTTGTGCAGATTACCTCTATACATGTTTTACTTCAGTGAGGTAAAAATGATGATTATCCCCACTTTAAGGAGGAAGCTGAGGCTTATCAAGATTGAGGAATTGGCCAAAGTCCCAAGTGGCCAAGCCAGGGTTCAACCCCAAACTCACTGGCTCAGAGCAGATGCTCTAAACCACCGAGCTCTACTGACTGGGAGCTGGGAGGATAACGTAACCCTAATGTTACATAAGCACTGGTACAAAGGTAAAGGGCAAAGCCAATCTCTGGAACGGAGGGACTCCCGCACACGCTAGGGAAACATTTCCTGAATCCCATCATATGACGGGTACCGCAGTATCACCAACATTCCCAAGATAACGTCACACCATTTGCTCTTGACACTCTGGATGAAGCCAGAATCCCCCAGCCGACTGGCCACTCGGCCGCTGCTGACCTAATCTATGTGCCATCACCGCCCTGATCCCCTCTCTAAGGACTGGCTAAGTCAGCATCTTGGCACCTCGCTCCCTGAGCTAAACAGACTTTGGAGCGCCAACCTTAGAACCTAACCGCAACCGAATGTCAATACTCGATGGACAGAGACGAGTCCAGGTTCTGAGAAACTACACATCGCTCATTTTTCAGAAGGCAACTATCTTCTAAGACAACAGGGTTTTAGCAGAAAACTTTTCACCATTTTAAGAGCAAAAGGCAACCTAAAAAGAATAAAAAAGCGCTTTTGTTCTAAGGAATCCATTAAGGCTACAGGTTTTTGTAAATTCTGGACACAAAACTGAAAAAGGACACCTGGCTTAGAGCCAAACAGCCATCCTCAGAACACAGTGAGTGTGAAGTGAGCAGTCCCCCCTTAGAGCCACAGACACAAGGCTCTCCCAAACTGCTATAAACAAGCCTGTGGAATTTTGTTTAATCCAGTATTGCCCACACTTATTTGAACGAGGGTTTTTCTCTCTCTCAAGGAACCGCATCAACACTGGAGCAGTCTATCAACAAACAGCTCCTGAGCGTCTGCTTTGTGTCAAGAACTCAACTAAGGACTAGAACCAGAAGCCAGGGAGGACACTTGTTAAATACATAACTGCAAATAATTAACCCAACATCAGTGTCCTGTAAGGGACATACACGGGGACCAGGGAAAACGCATCAGGAAGTACTGCTCGGGTGGAAGGCGCACTGGATAAACAGATTATTATCTTCTGACCTAAACTCGGACACTGACTCCCTGTGTTCAGGTGCCAGATGCTCCCAACCACGGTACAGAAAGGTTGGAGAAGACTGGCTCTAAGGCCCCATCCGTTTTGAATATTCTATGCCATTAATTCAATGTGAAATGAGAGAAATGAATAAGAGATTACAATATACTACTTAGACACTTCAGAAGACACAGTGATGGTTCAGATAATGAAACTAAACTGGAAAAATGTCTTCAGAATATATGTTCAGAATTGAAATGAGCTCTGAGTATTTTTCCTGAAGCAATAAAGCAGCTGTGAGAGCTTTAAAGGGGGAAATTCAGTCCACCCTGATCTGACACGTGCTCTTTCTCCAGCCTTGGCACCCCCATACCCCCAATCCCCTTGCTCCAAGTCTACTCAGTTTCCCCGAAAGCCCCGATTCCCCAGGGTAATGGCTTCCTCTGAGCTCCGGCCACCAGAAAGCCTTTATCACCCCAACCCAGGACTCTCAACGGCAACTCAGTTCTACACTGGCTACAAGGTCAACTCCTCTCTGAACCCTTTCTGGCATCCTCACTACCATCTTCCAGAAGGCTTGACCTGTTGACCAAGCCCTCCTTCGTGTCTCCACCAATCCTAAGACTGATTTCTGGCTGGCCTGGTCACTTATTAGCTGTGTGATGAGCTCCTTATCGACTCCAGTCCCCATTTGCTGTCATAGGACAACAAGCATTCACATGGCAGAATTGTTACAAGATTCCAATGAATTGCTACCTCGTTCCCTGAGCTAAACAGACTTTGGAGGGCCAACCTTAGAACCTAACCACAACCCAATATCAATACTCAATGGACAGAGATGAATCCAGGTTCTGAGAAACTACACATCACTCATTTTTCAGAATGCAACTATCTTCTAAGACAGCAGGGTTTTAGCAGGAAACTTTTCACCATTTTAATAGCAAAAGACCAAAAAGCAACCTAAAAAGAATAAAAAAGCGCTTTTGTTCTAAGGAATCCATTTAGGCTACAGGTTTTCACAAATTCTGGACACAAAACTGAAAAAGGACATTTGACTTAGAGCCAAACAGCCATCCTCAGAACACAGTGCTTCGAACAGTGGCTGGCACATAGCAAGCGCCTTCAGTCAAAACCACCTTCTGTTTTCCCTTTCTTCCTCCTGAACAAAATCCCACTTTCGTTAAGGACAGCAGGGGTACCAGCTGAGGAAACCATTCCCAGCCTTCCTTGCAGCCAGAAGGGGCCGTGCAGCACAGCTCCTCGATGAGATATAAGCCAAAGCTGTTGAGCAGGGATGGAAACAGGGATAAACTCTGCTAACATATGCCCCATTGCCCTTCCCAGGCCTCTTGACTAAATCTCACATGCGATTACGTGGTTGCAGAAACTGTCTTGAAACCATTGAGAGAAAGACCAAGGGAATTACACAGACCTCAGCTCTGGGCGAACCACTGAACCCTTGCCACCAGCAGCCCAGCTGTGTAGTTCTCATCCAACGAGGGGAGAAAGGACAACCCTTAACTGGCTTAAGGCACCTTTTCTCTGCACTCCAGGTGCTGTTACCTGCAGCCAAATGCATCCCTGATACAGTTAACTCTTATTAACCGAGAACCTACAACAATTGATTTCATTATTTGTTTCAAGTTTGGTTTCCCCACCAGATGGAAAGTGTCTGATTCATGTTCACACAATCTCTCTCACCAAGCAGGTGCTCACAAATGTCCAATGAATGGACAAAGTGACAACAAGGCCATCACAGTCTGTCCCTAGTTCTTTTCTAAGAGAAAAAAAGATTTTTCTTCTTCCCTCCCTAGCTAAACTGGATATACTTCAGATTATTTAGCATTTATAAAAGTGCCCACAGAGTGCCTGAAACTAAAGTTCTTTATTTAACAAGCCCTAAGAACATTATTTGCCAAGCACTGCTTTCGATGCTTTCACAAAAACCTCATTTAATCCTCATAACAACCCGATGACACAGGTACTGTTATCTCCCTTTCACAGACGAGGAAGCTGAAGCACTGTGAGGCTGAGGAAGTTGCCCAAGGTCACACAGCCAGCAACTGGCCGGGCTGGCACTGGATTCCACGCGGTCGGGTTCCAAAGTTCAAGTCCTTGACTGTTATACTCTGCTGTCTCTCAGCCACTAAGGATGGCAATGCCTCCTTCTCCCTGTTTCTACAAAAATAAGGAATGAGCTGGGAGAAAATTCATTCTGATTATCTATCAAGGTTCTTGGGTCCACAAACCAGCAGAAACCAAGGAAGAGAAAGCTGTGTCCACTATACCAAGGGTCAAGGTTACTCTCCTAGAGTAAATATGATCAAATGTACAACTGATGATAAAAAGAGAAGCAAGGAGTTGTAGATTTTCATTTTTTTAAGAATTTCTAGAGCTGAAAATCAGGAAAACTCGAGGTAAAAGAAGAAAAGCCTTTTAAGGGGCAAATATAAGCAAACAAATAAATGAATACAAATAAGTGACAACACTTTCTAATGCAAGCTAATCAAACTGACCACCTAACACCCAGATTAAGAAAAATCTTTTACCTGTAAGATATTACCCAGGTATTTGAGGCAACTTTGGAAAAAGTATTCTAAAAACTGAGAAAAAAGGCCTTCCCTGGTGGCTCCGTGGTTAGGAATCCGCCTGCCAATGCAGGGGACACGGGTTCGAGCCCTGATCCGGGAAGATCCCACATGCCGCGGAGCAACTAAGCCCGTGCATCACAACTACTGAGCCTGCGCTCTAGAGCCCACAAGCCACAACTACTGAGCCCACGTGCCACAACTACTGAAGCCCGCACGCCTAGAGCCCATGCTTTGCAGCAAAAGAAGCCACCATAATGAGAAGCCCATGCACCGCAACGAAGAGTAGCCCCAGCTCGCCGCAACTAGAGAAAGCCCCTGCACAGCAACGAAGACCTAATGCAGCCAAAAATAAAAAAATAAAATCAATTAACTTTTTTTTTTAATGAGAAAAGAACCTCCAAAAACGTGAGGGGACATATTTACATCTTTCAGCATCAATTCTCAAGGTGGCTGCAAGAAGACGTTTCTTCTACTGAATTCTTCACCATTTACCTCTCACAGATTCAGCATCCAGAAATCAGTACCCAGGCCCCAGTACACTTAGCAATACCTGCCAAGTCCTTTCAGACGAATTCACTACCAAGGACCCTGGAACTAAAAGACGGGAGGAGGGCTGGTTCTTCCATCTCCAGTGACATCTAGTGCTGAGAAACTGAAATGCACCCTGGAGCACAATATTCCTTCCAATTATCACATTAACCGCATACTATAAAATCAGAATATGCATAACTCAAAAACATATGGTTTTTTCCACAACTGGAATTGCCAGTTGTCAATTGTCTTGTAACTCCAAATTTAAAACATCTCATAAGGTTAACCCATTGAGAAGATAACAATTGTTTGAGGGGAAGAAATCACTCTGTTCTCCAATTTTTTGTTTTAAATGCAAATGTAGCTTTACTCACCAATATTAGACTAGTATGTCAGGAGATTCTGCAGACACTAAAAGACTCCTTTTAAATTTAACCAAAAAGAACTCTGGCTTAATATAACAATAAATACAAGCCATTTATTCAAAACCAACTTCAAAAATCTCTGAAGGAAAATAATTTAAATACAGATGAAACTCATTATAGGATGGCTTGCTAATTTAAATATGCCATGGGCTAAATCTTGTCTCCAGATTTTACATATTAAAATTATATTCTAAAAGATGTGGGCCAGCCACATTCTCTTTATCAAAGTAAAGCACCATTCTGGAATTAAGATCTAGGCATTTGGAAACCATTTTATAAGATAAGTAAGATATAATTAAAGAGCACTGGATTAGGAGGAAAAAACAGGATCTAGCCCTGGTTCTACCTCTAGAACTTAAAGACCAACTCAATTTCTCTTCACTTCAATTTCATTTAAGAAAAAAAGTTTTTCTTCTGTAGGATGAGGGAAGAGTTTCACCTAAATTCCTTCCTGAGCCCCTTGTTCTAACATTCTGTGTTCTGTGAACAAGATGATCTTTAAGATCTCTTTGAGTGTTTTTTTAAAATTAAACCACACACGGGCTTCCCTGGTGGCGCAGTGGTTGGGAGTCCGCCTGCCGATGCCGGGGACGCGGGTTCATGCCCCGGTCCGGGAAGATCCCACATGCCACGGAGTGGCTGGGCCCGTGAGCCATGGCCGCTGGGCCTGCGCGTCCGGGGCCTGTGCTCCGCAACGGGAGAGGCCACAACAGTGAGAGGCCCGTGTACCGCAAAAAAAAAAAAAAAAAAAAAAAATTAAACCACACACAATGACACAGCACTTTGAGGAACTCAGTACTAAGACTCAACAAAGGAGATTTGTCATTGAAATCAGTGTGGAGTATACAAAGATCTCTTTAGGATGTTTAGATGATGACCCCTGAGCTTGATCAAAGACATTAAACCACATTCACTAGGACCTTGTACTTTCTAAACCATAAGGATTGCCTGAAGCCTTTTAATTAAGATTTTTCAGAAATCACACAATTTAAGTGGGCTTTTGTCACTAAACCCGGATATTCACAAACATTCTGATCAAGTGAAGTTTTGCTACCAGAATAAGTTTAGGTTTTGGGTTTTTTTTTTTTTAATTTTCTGCCCCTTCACCTCCTTTATAGCTCTGAAACACCAAGAGGCAGGAGGGCCTTGGATTTCCACTGGCTCTGCTTTAAAACATCATGGCTTTCTGTTGCATACGGGAGGAGGGGGACTCGGAGGGCCCAGTCGGTGGGGAAACTTTGGTTAAGTCCCTGGTTCTTGCTGCATAGACGAGGCTGGGGTGCGAGGAGACATCTTCGGGCTCTGTGAGGTCCCTGGCTGGCCAGACGCGAGCCCCGGACAGTGCGCTACCTCATTCCACCCCCAGGAGGTGTCTGTTCCCTCTGGCTTTTCTTCCTGTGGGGATGCTGACAGGGTGGGGCGGGGTGGGGGAAGGGAGGCAAGGAGCGCAGTGTAGGGTCACAGCAGGTAAAGCAAGATCTAGGCCTGGGACCGTGGGCAGAGAGCACCGCTTCCCTCCGCAGGGAGTCTGGTGTGGGGGGAAGTGGGGGTGGAGATTTCGGGACCCGGGTCCCCTTGACAGAAGACTGGGGGAGGGAGGCCATGCAGCCCTAGGCAACAGTTAACCCAACGCAGCAGGAGATGTTCCTTCTCTACCCTGCCGGGGAACCCCTTCCTCCCAGCTGCGAGGACAAGGTTTTTGGAAACACTGCCACCTGCTCAGGTATGCGCACCACCCGGGTGTGGCCAGACTCCGGAACCAGCTTGCAGTGGAACAGGGGAAGGCAGCCGCCGAGCTGGGTTAACTGCATAGATGGGGACAGCTCCGAACTCCCTCCTCCTGTCCCCCCAAGTGGACGAACCTAGGATTCCAGAAATCCCCGGAGGGTCATACCAAAGCGAAAGGGGGTAATAAAGCTAGGTTTTTCTTTCCCGACCCCCACCCCCCCTTTACCCCCTCCCCGCCGGGGTGCCCCCTGCAGGCCACGTCCTCAGCACGTCTTCAGCACCTGTTGCAGACGGAGGCGCACTTCGGTGGTGGTTTCCCAGAGCACCACCCTGGCGCGGAAGGAGCTGGCCTCGGCCTTCTGCGCCTCCTGGATAAGGTGGGGCATGGGGTAGCCGTGGCGCGGGAAGGCCACGTGGCCTCCTGCCAACAGCCCCATGGGGCAGAAGTCATTGGTACCGTCGCCCACGTAGACAAGGCACTCAAAGTGCATGCCGTCGTGGGCCGGCTCGCACAAGTAGTCGCTGAGCACCCTGTGCTTGCACATGTTGGCGAGGCAGTGAGCGCATCTGTGCGCGTGGAGCAGCCCCCGTGCATCGGGCCCCGACGGGCTGCTGAAGATGCGGCAGAACAGGCCGTGGTGGCCGGCGGCACGCAGCGCCCTCTCCACGCCAAAAGTGCTGGCGTCTGAGATGAGAATAACCTCAAAGCGGGCACCCTGCCTGGCCACAAACTACAGCAGCTCGCCCATGCCGGGCGACAAGGGGATGGCCTCGTAGATGGCACGCAGGTCCCGCGGCCGCACGCCCTGCTTGCCAAGGTACTGGAAGACGCGCTGCATGTACAAGTTGTAGAAGCCTTCGCGGTAGGCGGCATGCAGGCTCTCAGGCAGCCGCTGGCCGGGCTCAGCGCGCACGATGGAGTCGTCGCTGTTTTCGTCCATGATAGTCTCGTCAAAGTCGAAGGTCAGGAGGAAGCGCGCGGCATGCCCTGCGCAGCCATCCCGCTGTCCCTAGACAGGCATCGGAGGCCAGCAACTGGGAAACACCCGCTCATTGTCAGTACATCACCCTGGGCACCACCTGTAGGGGCTGTTGACCTCCAGCCATCGTCCAGAGCTCCTCTGCTAGCTTTGTCCTGAGTGATCAAATCCTTCTGTGGTCACCAAAGAGAGTCCCTCAGAGGAAAGGGGGACAGGACCTCTGAGCTTCTCCTGCAGGGTGGGGAGCGGCAGCTGCCGAGGTCCATCCCCGCTGAGTCTGGAGGGTAAAGAGTGCGCAGAGGGGCTAGCTGAGGTATTTGGGCGCAGGATGGAGCAAGGGGTGCTTACAGAAATCGGAGGGGACGCCGTGTCTTATCCGCCCCCCGATTTCTGGGCTCCAGCTCTCACGAGTCCCTCCAGTCCTGAGGGGCCCTGAATGATGTGCATCTGGGCCGTTCCCTCCACTTCCCCGTCCCCCAGTCGAGGTCTTTGTTTAGTTTACAGGGAATGTTTATCGAAAAGGCTTTCTAAGATGAGGAAGGAGATCTAAGAAATTTAAAATCTGCCTGGAGTTTCCTACTACAATTATGGTTATTACTCTCCAACTTTGCAGAAAGGATGCTGACCTAGCTAAAAGTAACAGCTCTGTCATAGAAGAGCTGAAAAGAGACCTCAGGGGTGAGGAGACCAGGAGAAGGAGTAGTCAAACTCCACCAAGACAGGAAATGAGGGGAGTTGAACCCTAAAGACCCACCAGGTTTGGGTCTATTTCTGATCACTGCACTGGTATCCCCCAAGTATCTCAGGAGGGACCCCCCCCCCCGCCCTAGAGCATTTGTGATGAGCTGGTGTCTGAGTGAGTGACAGCTCTCCAGGATGAGTGTGACGGCTGTCCAGGAAGAGAGAGTGACGGCTGTCCAGGAAGAGAGAGTGACGGCTCTCCAGGACGAGTGAGTGACGGCTCTCCAGGAAGAGAGAGTCACGGCTCTCCAGGAAGAGTGAGTGACGGCTCTCCAGGAGGAGTGAGTGACGGCTCTCCAGGAAGAGTGAGTGACAGCTCTCCAGGATAGGGTTGTGGGGAGGAAGTCTACGCACAGACAACGTGAGGGGAGCTGGAGAAGGCTGGAGCAGCACCCGGTGACAGAGGAGAGGAAACACGGGACAACTCACTTGGTGACAAGGTCCGAGGAGAAGTCATTTGGGAAAGAGGCTAATTAAAAATAATGGTAATAAGGTTTGTTTTTTATACCATCAGGAAATTCAAAACAGAACCACCATGTGATACCACTGCACACCCAACAAAAATGGCAAAAAAAAAGGACAGAAAACAGCAAATGTTGGGGAGGAGATGGAACCCTCACACGTGGCAGGTGGGAGTGCGAATGGTACAACCACTTTGGAAAACTATTTTCAGTACCTACTAAAGAAGAGCGGACACCCGCTCTATTGACCCAGTAATTCTTCTAGGCATACACCCATCAGAAACATGTACATTCGCTCACAGTACATACAGGAAGGTTCACAGAAGCACTGTTTCTAACAGCCCAAACCAGGAAACAACCCAAATTCAAAGAGTAGAATGAATAAACTGTGATACAGCCACATTATATAATACTATGCAACAATGAAAATAAACACAACTTTGCAAAAAACATAGACGGATCTCACAAACACAATGCAGAACAAATGAAGCCAGTCACCTAAAAAATACGTTCTGTATGGTTCCATATGTATAAAGTTTGAAAGCAGGATAAACCAAGCTATGCTTTTAGAGTTAAGCCAGACATCTTCCTTGGAGGGAGGAATGACTAGAAGGGGGCACAGCAGGGACACCCAGGGGCTGATCACGTTCTGTTTCTTCCCCCAGACATGGGGCATATGGGTGCATTCAGTTTATGAAAATCCATCAGGCAGGACAAACGATTTGTGTAACATGCCATACGTACATGATACATAAATGCCCGGACTGAGAACAGCGCTCAGGGCACGTTCACAAAGGAAGAGTGGTCCAGAACAAAAGAAGTCCCGCAGCAAGGGGCCAAAAGGAAGCCATCTGGGACCCAAGCCCAAGATAGGGGACCCACAGGGATAATTCCATGCAGCCTCCTGAGAAAGAACCCACATCCTTCCCAAACAGAAGGAAATCTGAGAGCTCACCTCACCAGCCCACCTGGTCATGACTGAAAAAAATGAGACACAGAGAGAGAGAGAGAATAATTTGGTCAAAGTCACACAACTAGTTAGGGATAAATCCAAGTGTAAAAGCCGGGTCACCTCAGTTAAGACAACTTAACTAATTATAAAATAGTCAAGATATTTCAAAAGAATGAATTGTGCAACCACTCAGAATGGGTAAAAACTCAAGAAAGGACACAGCTTTTATCCATTTCATTCAAACGAGATAAGCAGTGAAAGGTGACAGGTGCACAGGACATCCACACACAGGAGAAGGGGAACCTCAAAAAAAGGGGAGGAAAAGGCAATCTTGGAGAAACTGGGAACATGGCACACTGACTGTGGATGAAATACAGCAAAACCAGAACTGCACCTCCTTTCCTCGTATGTAGCACTCAAAAAAATAACACTTTGCACATCTGGACCACTTTTCCTCGCCAGAGAGCACATTTCAGATCTCTGTTTTATAAACAACCATCATTGTAGTAGAGGGCAATAGAACAACTGTACAAAAGCCAGTCTCATATGAAGTAAAATATTACCTACAAAGGTAGACAGGAACATACAGCTGGTTGGATACAGTTCCAAAAAAAAAAAAAAACCTGAAATATGCTCAGAGAAATCATTAATATAAGAACAAAGCTAATAACACATCAGGAAAAAAAAATTATACCCAGGGAAATAACCACGACTCTGGGCTTAAGAAAAAGGCTAGAAACGAGCCAAGGCAGAAGAAATGACTACGCACAACCTTGGTGGAAATAAAACACATCAGAGTCGTGATTAAAGAAAGAGCGTTACAAGATGCAGAAGGAAACCTGAGCTTTTGCTTTAGGGAAAGCAAATCGTGCCTTGACATTTATAGAGATAACAGAGCAGATGGTGCTTAAACAGTGGCCACCAGCCATGCTGGTTTTTAAAACACTGATGAACAACCAAATTCACGGCAAATTCAGGCTCACTTTTTCAGACAACTTTTTTTCATCAATCTTTAAACACGAAAAAACCAAAAAGACAACGGTCAGAGAAAGACAAAAAAAAAAAAAAAAAAAGCCAATGAATTAGAACATGAAAAAAAAAGTGAGGTCAGTTTGGAACAATTAAGAACTAGACAGCATAGTGGGGACACAAGCAAACTTTGAGACAGGGTTCAAATGCTGACCTCACCTATTCCTTCCTTAACTGAGTGCCCTCTGGGCCTCAGTTTCCTTGTCTATAAAGTGAAAAAATATATATTCCCCTTGCATAAGGCTGCTGAGCAGAATGCGTGTGTGTGGCTATCAAGCACTTGCGATCTGGCTAACAACTCATTCGTTTAAATTTTAAACTGCACTCAGTTAAGTGACTGGAAAACTTTTACACATGTTTGGAACATACATTGCAGTGAGAATCTACTTTTCAACTGTAAATTTAATAAAATCAAAATACAGATCAATTGTATCCAATGCAAATTTAGCACTGAATTGAGAGGCACTGTAAATGTAAACTTCACGCCACGTCGAAGATTTTAAAAAATTATGTTCCTCACTAATAATTTTTTTTTTTTTTTGGCTGTACGCGGGCCTCTCACTGTTGTGGCCTCTCCCGTTGCAGAGCACAGTCTGCAGACGCGCAGGCTTAGCGACCATGACTCACGGGCCCAGCCGCCCCGCGGCATGTGGGATCTTCCCGGACCGGGGCACGAACCCGTGTCCCCTGCATCGGCAGGCGGACTCTCAACCACTGCGCCACCAGGGAAGCCCTCACTAATAATTTTTATATTGATTATCTGTCAAAATCATAAATTTTTCATATAATGGGTTAAATAAAATGTACTGTTAAAATTAATTTCAACTGTTTCTTTTTAAATGTGGCTATTAGAAAATCTGAATTCCCGTATGTGGCTTGGACTACATTTCTATTAAACAGTGCTGGCTTAGAACAACGCCTGGCACACAGGAAGAGGGCAGTAAATATTACCCACTATTATCCCTATCAATATTATCAATATTAATTATTAAATGCAAGGCAGTTTGAGGGGGTCCAAAAACAATTTAAACATGTCTCTACCTCAGAGTCTGGCAAAGGAAAACCAGACTTACTACAATAGATTTACAGAAGACAAATCATTAAATACCTAGCTGTGAGAAAAGAGGACTTGCAGGGAAAAAAAACCACAAAGAATGTACTCAGCTCACTGAAGACCTTCAAAATTGTCATTCTAAAAATCTACAGAAATCAGAATTTGTGTTACCTACCCAGTTAGACTAGATCCAGATGACAACAGAGAAAACAAACATTACATGAGGTACCCACACAGACTAAAGGCAAACATCTGCTGTTTGTGGACTGGGGGCAGGAGGGGGTGGGCGGGGAGAAAGGTGCTCCTGCTGAGTCCAGACCTGATCCACTGGGGCAGGGGGCCCAGTGAATGCACACACCCAACAAAACACGTTCCAGTATGTTCCTAGAAGCGCTATTCATAATAACCAAAAGATTGGAGATACGAACCCAAATGGAGCTAGCCAGCAGGAGAATGGATAAAAAGAACGTGGTACAGTCACATAATAAAGAAGAAACTACTACGAAACACGGCAAGGATGAATCTTAAAGACAACAGGCTGCACAGAAGAAGCCAGAAACGAACATAGGACATACTGCAGGAACTCAGGAAGGCAAAACTCATCTACATAACAGTTGTCAGAACATCTCTGGGAGAGGAGGACAGGAAGTAACCGACTAGGGAGGGACAAGAGGGAACCTCTGGGGAGTAGGAAATATTCTGTATCTCAACCTGGGTGGGGGTTACAGGGGTGCACACACAGATGACAACTCATGAGCTGGACACTTCAGACGTGTGCTCTTTTACACGTTCACCAAGTTGCACACTTCAAATGTGCACACTTTGTGTATGCTGAGCCTCAATTTAAAAAAATAAACGCAAACAGCTTTTTAAAAGGTCCTGTGAACAAACCACCCTATTTAACAACAAATAATCTATTCAGCTGAAATTTCTGTTCAAATAGCATCCCCCAACGTCTCCATATGCCTGCATGAGTGTGCCATTCGGGGACTACAAAACCCTGCAAGAACTTACACGTGCCATTTTTTCCTGGGAGCCCTCACCCATGCGATACACATGTCGAGATGTGCTTCAGGGGATAATCTTCCACACACCTAGGCTTGTGGGTCACAACTCCCGTGAGGCTCAGGGCACTTGTTTAAAAATAGAGATTTGGGGGTACCATCCCCAACATCTCTCCTTCCACGACACTGCAGAGCCCAGAAGATGGTCTTTTAAAAAGGCCCGCAAGGTATTCTGAGTGGAAACCGCTTCCGTATGGAAAATCAACTTGCATGACGTGCAGAATAACTGGTATTTAGGTTGCTTTGGATGAGAAACTGGACTTAGCAACTGAAAGATCATAGCAAGTTCTGTTGCTTCATTTCAGTCCCCCAATCTGCTGGAAATGCCAGTGTAATTTTTACTTTAATAGCAAGGACAAGAAAGGCTTAAATATAATTCATTAATATAGAGTAGACTGGATCTAGAAGAAAATGAGCATCTTTGGTGATATCTGTGTTGTTAGATTCTTTCAAGGAGAAATCACAGCTGTTTGGAAACCACTCCTCTTACACACAGATGACTTGCTCAGGAAGGCTGTTTTTATCTGGTAAAGCTGGCGCTACAAAGTATTACATAAGACAGTAGAAATCTATAACCATCCCCCCCCCGCAAGTATCAGAATATTCTGATAATAAATATTCACATGCAACCTAGCTCCATATTTGCTTTTCAGTTGCTGCCCATTGCTAATGGTCCTGTCTTACAGATACATACTTCTTAAAACCACCACTTTTGCTAAGAGACTTGGAGTTCTACTGCCTGGAGTTAAGAGAAACGATGGTCATCCTTCGATGACGCAAAGGCAAAATCAACCCGGATGCTAAGGAACAGTAATCTCCTAAAACCTGCTGTTGTGCTACAAATGGAGGGCAGTGCCAACTCGTCACTCATAGCAACGGTTGCTAGGCAGACTGGGCTGGGAAGCATCAAGCTAAAGGGGTCAACGGGAAATTAAGCCAAATTCAAAACCACATACGAAAAGCTGAAGAAGAGAACAGACGCTCATTCAGAGCTCATTTTAAATCACATAATCAACCTGGAAAAGGGAAGAGAAATGTGTTTAAATATGTGGAATTCATTGTGGGCCATCCTTCAATTCTAACACCAGAGAAGAGCGATTTCTCCTGTATGGAATGTTCCCACCATGGTACAGATACTCAGGGGCCCTTTCACATAGTCTTCCACCTGAATACAGGACTTCAGAGTCATAAAGGAAGTGTTTGAAAATATTTTCTCTTAAGAAATAAAAGAACACTTCAACTAAGTTGCATCTTCTGTTTGCCTTTAATATATTCCACATTACAGTAAGTGACCAGGTTCTACGTCCAGCAGAAAACGCGGATGGTGTCACCAAGATTCGCCTGCCCCCAGCCCACCCCACGGTGCACAGCAGCTGCAGTGAATGGGCCTGACCTCAGTCCAGCTCAAAGGTGGTTGTCTCAAGCAATCAGCATAATCGATTCTCTTCTCAAAGTGATTACTGGAGATAACCCAAGTCTAAGCCAGTCAGCACCGGGCCCCAGGGATCGGTTCACAAATGCATCAACCAATCAGTGCAAAGCTCAGAACTTTGCTGGAGACTCTGAAACCCAGACTCTGAAACCCAGACTCTGAATTTAGATGGTGTGATGGGTAAATATAAAGCTATAATTGCTGCTCTCACTTGGCCATTCTGAGAGCCTGAAGACGAAGTCATTACACCAAAAAGGCAAAACCAAGAACAGTCCCAGAGAACCAGAGCCAGTGCCCTGGTCAAACCGTGCCTAATTTCTACCCTACCGCCTGTCCACTCCTCTTCTACCATTTAAGCCAGTTTGGAATTGGGTTTTCTGTTATTCAAAATTAACAAACATAAAATACCACATGATAAAATGTCTTATGAGTAATGCCCTGTTGTAGCTGCATAAAACTATACTTTTAAAAGTTTGCATATACACAAGTTCTGGCTTTTCTGACCAATTGAGAAGACATATATTACTGTCAAGCCAGTTTCACATGTAAGAGGATGGATTTGGAGAAAATGAAACAAGTAAGAAAAATGGTCAATTGTATGTTAAATCTAAAAAAGCCTGAGCTCACAGATACAGAGAACAGATCGGTGGTTTGGTGGTTGCCAGAGGGGACAGTGTATGAAATGAAAGGGGTGAATGTGGTCAAAAGGTACAGACTTCCAGTCACAAAATAACGTCCTGAGGACGCATTGTACAGTATGGTGACTACAGTTAATAACGCTTATTGCATTATTTGAACATTGCTACGACAGTAGATCTTAAAAAAGTTCTCATCACAAGAAAAAAATGTAATTATGCTAAAGAATGTTAACCAGACTTATTGTGGTGATCACGTCACAAAATATACAAATAGTGAACCGTTATGCTGTACACCTGAAACTAATATAATGTTAGGTGTCAATAATATCTCAATAAGAAAGAAAAAGGAAAAACGGGCTAACATTACTATAATGCTTACAACACTGACTACGGACACTGTTCTCACCTTATAGGACAGGTACCATTACCATCTGCATCTTACAGTGAGGTTCTGAGACACAGAAAGGGACCGAATATGCAGACATACTGTGCATGTTGTGTCTGTCAGAATACACACAGACACAAGTCATCAGACCAGGCGGGCAAAGGACGAGCGCCTCGCTCCCAGCTCTCTCTACCTCCACCCACTCCTCTCCGAACTCACGACTCTCAGGACTGCTCCAAGGTGAGTTAAGTATGTTCCCGGGGGACATGAACAATAAACTGATTGTACCATGAAATGGTCGCCTTTTAAGCTTTCTTGACAACGAAACCAAGTTCCTACAGTCTAGCACCCGCAGTGAGTTCAGGTGCACATAAAGCACACTTCCATATGACCAGGCAATCTTCTCCTCCCTGGCCGTGGCAATAAATAGGCAGTAAGAGCCTGTCAGCGTATACACCTCACTGCAAAAGATCAGAAGGAATATCCCATATGAATTCAAAATAATTTATCATGGTTCCAACATTTAACGGGGCGCATTTGACTTATTTCTGAGCCTTACTGCTCCAGAAACGCTATTCAAAAGTAAGAACCAACCTATACTTGCAATACCTTTATTTATGAGCAGCTCATTCAAGACGAAAACTGCCATGGAAAATAAGGTAGGCTTGGCGTTATTAACAGCATCAGAGTTGGTTCTGGGAACAGCTCGCTTAGCCTCTGACCCGGCCACGTTCTCCATCGACCTCCAGTGCCGTAGTGCCGACAGTCATCTCCCCTATTAATTATCAAACCCCAGTTTCAGAGAACAATGAACGTTATTATTTCTCCTTTCATCTTAAACAGCTGCAAGAGCAGAACTTGACAAAGAGGAGAACACACAGTCTGATGGAAATTAACAGCCATAGTCTAACTTTAATGAGAGGTCAACAAATTAACAACCGCGTACTATATCAAGTGCGATAACATCTTCTTCCTCGTGTTTCAGATCAAGAACCAGCCAACGAGACAGTATGTGTGAATGCACGACAGACAGACAAAGGGCTTTGCACGTGGGGGTACTGACGGTGACTTCTGTTCAAACAGACACGGAGTCATTCACATTAGTCCGAGCATTAAAGAAAGCAGGGAGACAAAAAATTTCTCCTAAAGCTAGAAACAGTATGCGTGACTGTCTTATTAGGTCAGAATTTTGAACCATCAAATGCCCAAATGGCTGCTAATAAGGAAGGTGCCCCATGGCTGGGTCACTAAGGAGGAGACGTCTCCTCCTTAATCCAAAATCTAAGCAAATCAATGTCCATAAATAGAATGCTATCCTCGAGCTACCCGCAGGTTCAATTCTTGTACCAAGAAGAGGTTAAGATTAACTGATTCTAAAGGAGACACAGGCCACAAAAAGTGTCACCTCTCCATCACTTTGTCTGTGAGTTACCGAGAAACCAGAGTACCCAGTGCCCTGGGCAGCAGGAGCCCAGAGGCCCACAGACCTGACCGGCTGAGCAGCCGTCCCAGGTATCAGTGCTGCTTCCAAATCCATCACACACTCCCCAACACACGTCTCCTCCACAAAATGGAAAACTGCAGACAGCAGGAAAAACTTGTTTTATAGGATGCCATAATCTTCCAGAGACAAAAGTTCAGCTGATTGATTCTACCATAAAACAGAAATAAGTTGGTTTCAAGTTTGCCTCTCCATGAAATTCGAGCTCAGAAAATCTGACGCCAGTAAAGGATTCCAATTTCATTTTACTCTATTTCTTATTAGTCAAAACATTCTGAAAAAGTAAAAAAAATTTCTTCCATCAATGTGTGACCCACTCCTGCCAGGGCTACGCCTGTAGTAACCTGCCTCTTCTGCTCCCCAGAGAAGGGACGGTAAAACACCAGCACAATTTAAGAGGAAATCACTTGCATTAGGATCCCATCATCACGTAGATTCAAATACGCGCCATCCTCCACGTTCAACTCAGTATTGTTTACCGTAAGAAAAACAACCCATATAATTAATGTCCAGGAAAAAAAAAACAACAACACTTTAATTCAACTTCTACTTGCAGAAATCGCTCACTTTTCCAGGACCAGCCTCTGTGGGCAGCCTGCTTCCTCACTCCAGCCGCCCGCCCCATGCCAAACCACAGTCGGATACCCCGTGCAGAGCCATGAAAACATAAAAGCAAGTCAAACACTAGAGTAATCAAAGGATGTGTTTTCAGTAAGGAAGAGACCCTATTCATTAAAAACTGAGCAGAATAACCAATGCTGGGGGATTCAACAGAGCGCGGTCTCGGGGCTCCGAGCACCACACGGCAGCCAGGCTCTAAACAGACCCTGCACAGAGCGGCGGTCCCTTCTGCTGCACCACCTGTCAGACGCCGGAGAGCTGCCCCCTGAGGTCCACACGCGCTGTGATTTATCCTGCAGTGCAGAGTTCAAGGAGTTATTTGCAAGTCAGGTAACATATCTCTGAGGGTTTCATTTTAATCATTTAGAAAACGCTAGAACAGAGAAACTAAAACATGTCCAGAGTGGACAAACGAAAAAGGTGCATACAGGGTGGGGTGGGGTGAGAGAAAGTGAGAGTGAGAGGACAAAGAATCGGGGGACTCCTCATGACTTGAAACAATTCATCAGCAATAAGACATACGGGATCTATAAAAAGTCAGGCCAAAAGGGACATTAAGGGGTATTAAGTAGCCACTTTATAAACCACTTCAAACACTAAGCAGCCAGCGCCACATTGAAGCCGTGGGAAAGGAGAGCCGACACAAAGGCTTCGGAAATGCACGGACCCCAGGCCTAGTAGAAGCCGGATTTATCACAACATTAAGTTCCAAGACCCCAAAGTTATCACAGCTTAAGACAAATTCAGCAGGATGAAAAACACATTGGGGTAGCAGTCTAAGACACTAGAAAGACAGACCAAAAAGAAGAGTACCGTTGACACAGGTTCTGAGCAGCTGGCAGTGCCAGGCAGGAGATGGGGTGCAGACTCCGGTATCAGACAGAAATATCAGGCATTTGCATCCCGGGGGCTTTAAGACAGGGAACTGGTTACTCGGCTAAAGGAAGAGCTGGGAAGCCAGCGGGGATGGCGAGGCCACCCGCAAACTGATAAGGAAACCAGCATCACCCCTGGGTAGGAGGGACAGGGGAGAAGGTGTTTCTGGAAGCCAGGGCTGCATCACCAGGCAGCACCACACCAGGGATGGGCCGTGTGGATTCTGCAGGAAAACGGTGCAGACAAGGTCTGGTTTCTCCCTCCAACCCTCACACAGTGAGTCCCACTCAGGAAAGGGCAGTCCACCCCGTCAGCTCTCCACCAGACAGGGCAGAGAAGAAGGGGAAAAACGGAAATGAGGGCAAAGGAGCCCAAGACGGCCCCACCTTTCCTTCCTCAGCTTTTCAGGTCCTGCACTCAAACCATAAGGTGCAGACCCATCACCTGGGCATCTTATTAAAATACAGATTCTGACTTAGGAAGTCTGCAGTGGGGCCTGAGAACCTGCAATTCTAACCAGCTCACAGGTGATGCTGACGCTGCTGGTGCGGAACCACACACTGAGCAGCAAAGGTCTAACTGACCCAAATGAAAGACTGGACTATAATCAAAAGGAATGCAGCCACATTCCTTCCAAGAATGAAAAATACACAGTCATATACGAGCCTTTCAAACAGGAGTGAGACAAACAGGACGGAATGTACAGGCAGGAGCATCACCAGGGCAAGACCACTGCCTGCACAACACCCCGTGTTACTTTTCCCACTGTCTCATCAGGTTTGCGCGGTTCAAGGTTGTTATGGGCTGAAACGTGTTCCCCTAAAGTTCATATGTTGAAGCCCTAAGCCCCAGTATCTCAGGATGTGACTACATTTGGAGATACAGCCTTTAAAGACGTAATTATGTTAAAAAGAAGCCATTAGGCTGAGCCCTAATCCAATCTGACCAATGTCCTTATAAGAAGAGGAGATTAGGACACAGAGGGCGACCAGGGCTACAGGCACACAGAGAAGAGGCCACGTGAGGGCCCAGAGAGCAGGCAGCATCCACTAGCCAAGGAGAGAGGGAGGCTTCAGGACAAAGCAACCCTACCGACACCTTGACCTTTGACTTCTAGCCTCCAGGACTGTGAGCAAATAAATGTCTGCTGTTTAAGCCACCCAGTCTGTGATGTTTTGTTTTGACAGCACTAGCAAACTAATATAAAGGTTTTGGGTTTTTTTCTTGTTACTACTTTAATCCAGTAAGTTTTCACCGTATGCCTGCTCTGTGAGAAGCGGAGTTCTAGGAGCTGGTTCACAGAATGATCAAGAGACAGTCCCTGCCCAGATTCTGCTCCTGTTTAGAGGGAGAAACTAAGACCACCAAATTCCGATTATGATGAATGCTGTGACAAAGGCAGAACGAAATGCCTTTACAAAAGCCAGAGGAAAACAAAATCATTTTATCCGGTAAGTGGGAGAGAAGAGTGACCAGAGAGAGCTTCATGGTGGAATCGTAGAGAGGGGAGCGTCTCAAATGAGGGAGCAACATAGGCAAAGGCCAAGAGACCCCCAGAAACCCAACACCCAGTGCACACAGGGACCAGTGAGACACCTGGCCGGGAAGGGCGGGGGCCCGGGAGCGCGGGGCGGAGCCAAGAAGGAGCTCAGTGCCCCTGGGGGCCAGGCAAGGGAGTCTGAACTTTAATTTATAGAAATGGAGATTAATGAAAATGAGGAAGGTAGATTAAGGGGCAAGAGAGTGCATACACAGCGTAGGCTGTAGACGATAATAGAGCCCACATTACCTACCTGCCTAAGAAAGGTCTCCTCAAGATGAACACACTCTCCACTGTCATTAGCTACTTATATCGTAACCCCGAGCAATTTATCACCTCTTGTGACCTGGGTATAACGAACAGGTTGCCATCCGCCCGACTTCCAAGCTGGGGACAAGGATGTGTGACACTGTGGGTAAGTGTCACAACCCACCAGTGACTCAGAAAGAGCCCTGAAGCCTGAGACAGAGCTGGCAGATCAAAGCCCGAGGCACGCGCGTTATCACCACGGCGCCACCAGCCCGGCTGCAAACAGCCGGCACCTCTTTTTTTTTTTCTTTTTTGCGGTACACGGGCCTCTCACTGTTGTGGCCTCTCCCGTTGCGGAGCACAGGCTCCGGACGCGCAGGCTCAGCGGCCATGGCTCACGGGCCCAGCCGCTCTGCGGCATGTGGGATCTTCCCGGACCGGGGCACGAACCCGCGTCCCCCTGCATCGGCAGGCGGACTCCCAACCACTGCGCCACCAGGGAAGCCCCCAGACGGCACCTCTTGTCCGAGCGCCTTTCACCCCTTCTCCACCCCACTCAACACGCCTAGGCCTTCACTCATCCCCAGCAAGGAAAGCCACAGACCAGATCACAAACAAGGGAACAAAGTCACTCCTTGGTTTCTGAGCCTCTAACAGCTCGGGCAAGAAAAAGCAACAAGGCAGGCTCTCACTGCGCCAACAGGCACCGAAGTATCCCTGTATCTCCCTTCCGTCCCCTGGACGGTCTCACTCTCAGTCTTCCCCCCAGAGGTCTCTCCTTGGATGTTCAGGATTTGGGGCTTGCAGAGTAAACGACCAAGCCCTGATGATGAAGATAATCCTGGGAATTTACTGCTTCACTGAGCCTGTCTCTACAACATGGGCAAATGCAGTAGAGGAGCAAGTTCCCAGAATTTAAAGATCTGTATTTTAACAGGGGCCTGTGTCGATTAAACCACTGATCTCAAAGCAGGATTATACACTTACACCCTTGCCGTGGCCCTTTCGTGGGTGAAATACACTTCTTCCCCTGTGACTTTCTATTCAGCCAAGTGACTTGCTTTGGCCATGATACAAGCAGAAGCTTGAAATGTGCTTGCAAGACCAGGCCCACCTGCTTCTACCTGGGCCGTGACCGTAAGTCATGTTCTGGACAACCACCCAGTCCCACAGAAGGAGAGACAGACCTGGAGGCCGCCCATAGCCGGGATCCAAGCCCAGCCAGCCCAGCCCAGCCGACCCCCAGCCAACGTGCATGTGAGCGAGGGAAAATAAATGTTGTCCGAAGCCGCTGGGTTGGAGTGGGTTCTATGCAGCATTACTGGAACAAGAGCTGATGAAGGAGAAGTCAGACAGCAAAAATACGGGAATCACACAAACCACACAGATACAAACTCATCGAAAAACAATCTCTTTCCCCATCGATTTCCAAAGAATGTTTTCAAAAACATTTGAGTAGCTCTCTTCTTCCCCTCAGGCCTCAGGCACTGTCTTCCAATAGGAGATGAAGACAGCTCTTAAAATACCAAATGTGAGCAGAAAACAAGTCCAGATTTAAAACACAGACCCCAGCAGAGAAATCTACAAAGGGCTTGCCAGCTCAAACGAAGGGAAAAATCTGAAATATCATTAGCCTTTCTCATAACCTTTAACACCTAGCACACAACACCTCTCTATTCTCATCTCAGACGTTATAAAAAATAAAAATAGTAAGATTTATGAAAAACAGAATTGGAATTGAAGGAGGATTTCGTTTCCAGGCCCGGAATAACATTATGAGCAAAAGTTCAGGGGTTCGCCATGGTGACTCAGTGTGGATAGCTCTGCAAGGCTGTTGTAAAACCCCTACCACGGTGACGAGGCGAGACCAGGTAGATGGGCTGCGATCTGCATTCACTGCAGCATTGCCTTCTGTGCTAAAAGGCACTATGTATACTAATGGCTTTTCAAACAGCTAGCTACTAGATTTCTCCCTTCCTTACGTGCAGCAGATTTCAGTCCTCCCTTTCTGGCAAATTTGCTGAGGAAAGTATACGTGGTGCCTTGAACGGTCCAGCGGCTGGGCTACGTAAGTCTGGCGCTGCAGCACTACTTCTCCGAGTTGATGCAACATAAACGATGAAAACAGTCACATCTTTGCTGGTGCTTATTCCCCACCTGACTCTTCAGAATTGCAACTGAAGTCTTTGCTCAGTTTCCTGCACAAAAACCTCTCAAAACAACAAACGCTGAGAAAGTACCTCAAAATAACACAACATTATCATCATCATCAGGAGGAAAGAAAAGTCTGGACGCAGAAGCCTCACTCACTGCAGGGCTTTCTGCAACTGGAAAGAATATCTCCAGGACCAGTCATGACCCATGGCCACCGAGGACTGCAGCTCAACCCCACTCATGAGAAGTAAGCTTTTTAGCCCCCAGAGCAGGCCAGCTTGCTAAATGGTACAAGGAAACTATACATAATGTAATGCTGACCCCACTCTCAGAGAGAGTGACTCAATGGCTACTCCAGGTCTTCAAAAGTTTCCCCTGTGAAACGGTCACCAGGTGCCCCCTCTTCACGTGAACGGCGTCCAAGTCAGGCTTCTGCCAAGACACATACCTAAACCTCATCTATCCAGCCTCGCCCATATTCAAGGGAGATTCCGTCCTCTGGGAAAGTTTTACCTCAACAGACCTCAAAAGCAAACCCAGGATTCACCAATCACCTCTGAATCGTCTTCTCTCATGTGTAAGGACAGACAGACGCTATCAAAGCATAAAATTCCAGTCTGAACCTCAAACCTAACGTGGCTGACCCTCCACGGATGACACGAGTTTCCTACGACCTCAGCAAAAAATGGGACCACAAAGAAACGTGTATTTTGAAGCACAGAGTATGAAACTCGGAGGCCATTACTGACATCTTTTCACCATGAATCTTGCCAAGAATGCAGACCATCACTGCCTAGCCTTTGAGACATACAGAGAAAAATTCCAATAGGAAATTACTAGTTGAGAAATTTCTGAAGTCTAGCCATGCTATGCACACATATTCCACAATACTGCCATGAGAAGTATTTTTTTTATTTAACATATTGCTTTTATACTGGGTTTCACAAAAGCAGAAAGGCAAAGTGGGTGCCCTTGAATATTAAATGGAATTTAATATGTGCTGACTCAAAAATGGAAGAACTCCACAAGTGAGAGCAAATATCTTAAGTATCAGCATCACCCCTAAACACACAGCTTTTAATGACTAATAGCTCGCTTTCCCATCTCTTCAAAATCAAACCAGAGTCCCAGCCTCCCAAAAGTCACTAATCAATTCCACTGATCTTACCTTAAAGCAAAGCACACAGTCGCCATTTTTGAGGGAGACAGAAAAGAAGTTTTACCTACTTAAGCCAGCACAGTAAGATCACGACACTTTTTTATAGTCCTTACTTTCAAAATATTTTGGGTTTCATTCCACTTATTTGTCCATTCCTTGGTCAATTCTTGAACCTAAAAGAAAAAACATACATATGTGATTGCTCCACAAAAAAAATGACTTGGATTTTCTTCTAGAAAGTTTCCAAACGCTTATAGATTATGGAAGAATGTACAATACTTTTTTATAATTAGGTAGCAATGCCTCAAAGAACCATCACCAAATATAAATCACACAAGCTGATCTTACCCTACAACCTACATCATGGCAAAGGAAAGAATAGAAAAAAATGTGTCAAGTTGCCTAGAGTTTTATAGCAGTCTTTTTCCAGGTGTACTTCAATAAAAGTTGCTTCCTTGGATGTTAACCAAAATTACAAGTTCAAAGATGACAACGCCCCATTACATGGGTTAATTTTTCCTGATTATACTTTAGGTCCTAAGAAATAGTGACTTACTTTACTTTCCAATTAGATGTGATGATTAAATCACCTTGGAAACTGCAGTTTTCTTTTAGGAGATAATCTGCTTTTGTAGCTAATTAATAGGGTTTATAAATCTCAGTCTATCTTTAAAAAAAAAAAGGCGGCTCTTTAATTGACTCTTAGTAAAAGCAAAAACTTTTTGATAAAAATCAGCTTCTTTCCAGTCTGCGGTAACTTAGGGGAGAAAATATGCCCCATTGTTGAACACAGCACAGTTGGAAATTGCTTCTCAAAGTTAATGAAAATATTCTGCTAGTTCCATACAACTTTTTAAATGACCTTAGTGAGTGATTCATTAAGTAAAGTGATACCTGATTGAGAGGTAGGGGAAAAAATGGAAAATTCTGTAAAATGAATACACTTAAGGCTAAAAGAAAGTGACCTCTGAGGGGCATAGAGGGGGACACACCCTCCCAAGGCCTTTTCCCTCCTGTCCTTCATCATTCCTGCCTCCTACCCATCCAACAGCAGATACCAACCCAGTTCAACTGACTGGTCTTCCCACCAGTAAGTTACCCGATTTAACCAGGTCAAAGTGAAGGCACAGAATACACTGGATTATACTCTCACTGCTAAGAGGAAGATACTCCCCGCAGGCCATTAAGTAATATAAATGGAAAGGGCGTGGGTCAGCAACCTCCATGAAAGACCACGTTCATTACTGACAAGAAATAGAGGAACTGGAGTGATGGTTTACCCAGAGCAAAACCAGAACACCTCTCACCCACCTGAATTCATTCAATCGGCATTCATTTTACCCCTCAATTTACCTCAAACAACTACAGGAGTTCTACGTTACCACTGTTTTCAATAAAATATCTTAACTGGTTACTAATGTCAAACCTATCATGTTCTTGGAACAAACAAAAGAAACAGAACTGAGCCTCTCTAACTCTGATTTTTGCTCGTTTGTACTGGTTAGGCAAGGAGGCCTTCCTTTCATCACTTGAGTGATGCCAGCCCCACAGCCTCTAAAAGCAAGAAAAGTCACCGGGCTTTTTGTTTTGGAAAAGCTTTCAGAGAGGGAATATTCTTACGCCTTCTCTCCCTACAGAAGGGGAAAAGACTGGGGTGATGAATTTACTAATTTATAATAATCAGTTGACAGATACTCTTTGGCACTTTATCTGAGAAACACAAAGCATTTAACAATAAACGCTTCGGCATTTCAACAGATAAATTCTCCCTGAAGAAACGCAAGCCAATTAATCCTTTTCCAATTCAATCAAATAATCTAGCTTTCAACAAATCGTTAAGTATGCCTTGGGTTTCTTTCACTACTGAACTTAAACCAAATAATCTTCATTTATAAAATTAATTTAAAACTGCAAAGTCTGATACCACCTCTAATAACGTGACCAGTTGATAAGATTTATAGCCAAGCAGATGGCAAACAATTTTAAAAGGTCGGCAAAGACTAGATGAAAATTTAGAAAATTTAGAAAATGTTATGAACAAGAGGGGCAGTCATTTCTGTCCCAGCAGGTATAATGCATTCAAATTAAAATGTTTATTGGTTTCTATTAACTTGCTAGGTATTTCTGAAAACCATTAGTAAGAAACAATTTAAGACTATACAGACATTTCAAAGCCCTCAAAATGAGAATCTGAAGTACTAAAATACAAAATGTCAAGAGAAAAATAGGGATTAAGAAACTAATGTTTTCACTAATGCTATTATCAGCAAATTAATCAGCATAATTATCCAGGGAAGTGTCAACAAGTTCCTAACTACAACGCAATTTATATCTTCAATATTGTGTATTCTTGAAAGAGCTCTACCAACAGAATCCAATTTTCTTTCTCATTCTGTTTTAACCATTCAGCACAGTGAACAAAATCCACTCCAAAAATGTTATTAATGCTGTTTCTCCTTTTACAGAGGGTTATTTTTCTTTAAACAAAAAATAGTATAGAAGTAGATCAGCCATGAAACTAGTTTTCAGAAAGCACCAGCACACAAACTGTGGCTTCGGCCCAGAACACCCACCCCCCACCCCCCGCCTCAAATCCCACCTCGCTTAAGATCAACTAAGCATCTACTCGGAGTATTCAGTGATTCCCCAAGTGCTGCACTTCCCTCTGGAAAGTAAAAGGATGACAAAAAGCTCCACGCTGGTCATGGTAAGGCTATGGGGACCACCACTGTGAACACAGCCTCCCTCTCCCGAAGGCCGGGGCTGCCTCACTACCGTGTGAGACAACGCACATGTGAATCTCAGTTGCTGTTAACCATCGTGTGCCAGAAAAATCCCATTTATTAAGTCACAGAGAACATGAAATGCACAGGTAGTCAACTGCTGTGCTTCTTTAAAAATGGGGTGAGGGCGGGCAGAGTGTTAAGTGTCATATAGAAACAAAATGAGTCTCAAACAGCAAGTACTAAAAAGTATGCACTTAAAATACTGAAAGCTATGATTTTTCTCAAAAACATAACCAGTCAAGGTATCACTTACTCTGGCTTCATTCTGCTGAAGTTTCTCCTCCATGCTTAAGGCTGTGGGAGAGTCCAAGAGGGCAATCTACAACGTAAACCAAAAAAGACAGCAGCAATTAGTGAACACCAGTAATCTAGAGGAAGGACCCAGCCGTGATATTGTAAATTATCAGAATTGCCAAATAAACTATCAAACAGAGGTAAGAAGTATTGTCCCACAGCCCCCCAAAAAGTGTCAATCATCACTAAATCTTTAACCCATGGGTTTCATTTCTCATAATATTCAAAACCACGGCACCCTGGTAAAACTACATTTGCAACACAAATCAGCAAAGAGAAGGAAAAAGAAAAACATGTAACATACTGACATTTTATCAAAATCAAACACAGTCTAAATCCCTAGATCCTGAAGGATTCGTCTGTTTTGAATGTATACAAAGTACACATTCAAAAAGAAAGCGTAAGTCTTGCTCAACCACAGCCTTCTGAGATTCATCCACACTGACACGTGCAAATGAAAACTCCTTTATCATCACCGCTGGATCACATCCTGCGTACAGTATGACTGTACCACAACCTGTGTGTCCAATTCCCTATCCGTGCTGTGAAGGTATAAAGACTGACATGAGAATGATGAACATCAAATTCAGGTTTGCCCGGGGGGGACAACGCAGGCAGAGACGGGAGAGGCAAACACAACCAGGTGGGGCGCACGGGGGCTCCAACTGCATTTGTAACTCATAACCTGAGAGGCCGGGACACGGGGCTCCCGACAATGTCACAAGAAAAAAAGGAAGAGGGTCTCCCTCCCGTCCCACCCCATAGGCAACCTCTCTTGGTCAATTTGCTATGTAAATGTGCAGTTATTCTGGGCACATGCAAGCATGTTTGTGTTGTTTTTCTAAACATCAACAGCATGAACACTATTCTGAACATTGCCTTTTTCACTTCACAGACTATCTTGGGGAAAATTCAGTACGAGTAAGTCCACTGCATTCTTTCTAACAATTCCAATTCCACTGTAGAATACTCCATTGTGTGGCTATGTTACAATTTATGTCCGTACTTTCCTTTAATGGACATGCAGTTTTTTCTCATCTTCTGCTTTACCAGCGAAGCTACAGTGACCATCTTACACCAGTTGCCTACAGTATGTGTGGCTGTGTATCAAGAGAGCAAAATCCTAGAAGGGCATGTGTGGGTCATCTATATGTAGGATTTTTTTTTAATTGCCAAGGTGTCCTTCGCAGAGGCTGTCACATTTTTTTTATTATTATTTACTTTTCAATTTCTATTCAAACAAATATAACCCATGAGGTGGTCATCTTAGGCTCAGTTAAACATTCAGACTCACAAGACACGGTAGGCCATGCTTGGCATCTGTCTGCTGGGCAGAAAGCAGAGCTGCGGCAGGAAGGGCAGGGTCCCAGCCGAGCCCAGGAGCTACTGCCTTTGACCCTCCTGACGGGTCCAGATTCAAACGGGCACATGGTACCCACCTTGGCTGAGAAGCCCAGGCCCCACAGGAGGTAGCGTCTCTAGTAACAACACCAGAGGCACAACCTCCAGGACCCACCAGGGACAAACCCAGTAACAAGAGTCAGCACCCACGGGGAAACCCCGAGCTGCGGTTTCTCACAGGGGTTTACATACAGTTCATCCTCATGCAGCTGCAATTCACCTGTTAGGGGTCACTGTTATCATTAGGGATGCTGTCTGGTGATGGAGCTGGCATCCCACTTTTACCTGGTTTACAGAGAAGGAGGCCAGCTAGTTAACCCTTAGTAAAGGAAAGTCATCCTGAGTGAAGGAAAAGAGCTGCGTTAACTCATCACCACAACGCATCCCTGCCCCTCTGCACCTCGAGGGTCATCTTGTACACAGATGGTACTCAATAAATGTTTTCCACTGAAGAAGTACCGGTGGCAGGTGTTATTATGACTGCATCGCTTATTAGATGGTTGACAATTTTCAAAACAATTAGTAACCCCTTTATAACATGGCTAATTGTACAGACACCGCTGTTAGGGTTTTTTGTCTATAATCAGAGCCGAAACATTCTGACCATTATCCTCAACTTGGGAGACAATCACTGACTAAATGTACGCATACAGACTACTATTTTGGGGCACATGCAAAGAAAGACCTACCTAAGTCCTTTTAAAAGACATCTTTAGTAACACTAAACCATTTGCAATTAAATTATTCCTTGCAAGGTGTCTGTTTAGAAGACAAATGTTCAGGATTAAATAATACTCAGATTAAGTTCCTGTGTTAAACCAAGAGGAAAACTACATCAGAACTTCAGCAACATCAACGCCACCAACAGGCAGCCACCTCATGTCTCCCACCTGTGCCCACACACTGGGCGATCAAGTGTTTTATCTCTTCCCAGCTGATGGGTGGAAAGGACATCTCCTTGAGGTTATAATGTCCATGCAGTAAAAGACAGAGCTTGATGACGTTCTCTGTATCTACATGCATGTATATACTCATTGCTTCAGATCTGCACTGACCGTATTGCAAAAGACAGTAAGCACATGTTCACATGTTTAGAAGCCATTTCGAACTCT
The DNA here is from genome assembly GCF_963455315.2 of Globicephala melas. NCBI lineage: Eukaryota > Metazoa > Chordata > Mammalia > Artiodactyla > Delphinidae > Globicephala > Globicephala melas. The sequence goes on along the minus strand of NC_083328.1, from coordinate 44,297,941 downwards.
CTTTTCTATGAACTATGCTCATATTCTTTGTTCACTTTTCTGTCAGGTTGTGATCTTTCTTTTTTTTTTAAATAGAAGCTCTTTTCATAATAAGGAAAGTAGCCTTTTGTTGCATGAGTCGGCAATCTTTTCTCCTGGTTTGTACTGATTAGAGCAAATTTCCATGATGTCATGTAAATGTGCTACGTCCTCACTTATTTTTGTCCCGGTGAGCACTCACGGAATGAGACAGAGAAGTTAACGTTCCCCGTGGCGAGTGTGTGGTCTCTGTCTCCTGCCATTTCCTACAATCGTGTTGGGTTTTTTTTCTTTTATGAAAGCTGACTTCCTATTTGATTTTAATTATGAACTGCACTCTCTGTCATGATAAAGTGCTTTTTCTAAGGCTCACATCATGCTGTTTCTGCACTGCTCTCTTTCCCCTTGAATTACCTGGTAGGCCTTTGCCCATTCTCACACACACCATATCACCTGGTTTTACTGTGACCCTCTCTGAGATGTATCTATCTTCAAAGTTTACACGTAACGACACTTCCATTATCCTGCTATTATTTATAGTTTATCTGCGACTCCAGCTACACAATGAGAAATCCATCATCCTTCCACCTCCTCTTACTCGCTGTGGTCTTTGTTTCCTGGACTGTTCTTGCTTATTTCATTTCTATATTGTTTAATTTTCTTGTTATCTTCAGGTACATTCAAGAGGGAAGAGTTAACATTTTCTCTCTGCCAAATTCAAAGCAGCAGTCTGCTTTGAAATACAACAAAAGAGGACATGTGAAAAGACAAGATATCCAAATGCTCGACTTCATGAATCATCTGAAGAGTGCAAACCAGTCATTCTGTGATACCATGAAGCTCCAACAGAGTGGCTACGATGAAAAATAGACAATACCAAGTACTGGCAAGGACCTGCAGCAACTAGAACCGGCATCTTCATATACTAATATAAGTTGGTATAACAACTTTTAAACATGATTTGGCAGTATCTACTAAAACCGAACATAATGTACCCCTTCTGACATACCAAATCCACTCTGAGGTATAAGCCTAACAGAAATGCATCTGGACATTCTTGAAAAGACAGGCAGAAGAAAGTCCAAAGCAGCACTAATAGCCCCAAAAAGCCCATCAAAAATGGAACAGATGAGTTGGGACATACTTGTATGATGGAATACAACACAGCAATGATCATAAATAGATCTACAACTCCATGTACCAACGTGGATGAATCACACAAACGGTCTCAGATGTAACTTGTTCACTATTATTCACTGCACGGCACACTCCCACCGGCCCACGCAAGGCCCTTCAATTTGTCATTGTTCTCACTTTCCCTTTTTTCCCCCCCAACATCCTGCAGCCCTGCTGCCTGTACCCTGTCACCTCCCCAGCCCTCATCATGGGCCAGCACCCTAGTACATCTGCAACCCTTGGGTTTCCTATGCCTATGTGGTTTTCTTTTTGGTTTTTTGGGGTTTTTTAAATACACCAAAAATATTTTTATTCAAAATTTTTTATACTCAGCAGCTCAAATTTTTTTATATTCAACAGAAACAGAGATGGCAAATTCTATGAGGCTTCATATTCAACTAAATTCCAACTCATTAAAATTGGTTTTCTTTTACTTTAAAAAAAATTATCATACAGTAAAATTGACTTTTTGGTATACGATGCAATGAATTTTAACACAGGTCTAGATTCACGCAGCCACCACTACAATCAGAACACAAAACAATTCTCCCAGTCCGGAAACCTCCCTCCGTGCTCTTTTTGCTGTCACAACCTCTTCTCACCCCTAACTTCTGAAAACTCCAGATCCGTCCACTATCCCTAAGCTTTATGAGAACGTCACATAAATGGATCTTTTGACACTGGCTTCTTTTTCTCAGCATAATGCCTTTGAGATTCATCCAAGTTACTGGTGTATCAAGAGCAGTCCTTTCATTTTTATCGCTGACTTATTCCATGGTATGGATATACCACATTCACCGCTGGAGGGCCACGTGGATTGTTTCCAGTGTGTGACATTTCTGTGTGAACTGAAAATTTCACTTTTCTAGTGTAAACACCCAAGAGAGGGACTGATGGGTCATATGGTGAGTGGATATTTACTTGGTAAGAAACTACCAAACTGTTCTCCAGAGCGGCTGCGCCGCTTCACACTCCCGGCAACAATGTATATTTGCTCTCCAGCCCCATCGGCACTTTGCCAAGTGGGAGTGCTTTTTTAATTTTAGCCATTCTCATAGGTGTGTAATGGTGTTTCATTGTGGTTTTAATTTGCATTTCCTTAATGACTAGCAGTGATGAACATCTTTTTTTGCACTGCTTTCTTTTTTTGAATTTTATTTATTTTTTTATACAGCAGGTTCTTACTAGTTATCCATTTTATACATATTAGTGTACGTATGTCAATCCCAATCTCCCAATTCATCACAGCACCACCACCACCCCCCAACCGCTTTCCCCACTTGGTGTCCATACGTTTGTTCTCTACATCTGTGCCTCAATTTCTGCCCTGCAAACTGGTTCATCTGTACCATTTTTCTAGGTTCCACATGTATGTGTTAATATACGATATTTGTTTTTCTCTTTCTGACTTACTTCACTCTGTGTGACAGTCTCTAGATCCATCCACGTCTCTACAAATGAGGCAATTTCGTTCCGTTTTATGGCTGAGTAATATTCCATTGTATATATGTACCACATCTTCTTTATCCATTCATCTGTCGATGGGCATTTAGGTTACTTCCATGAACTGGCTATTGTAAATAGTGCTGCAATGAACACTGGGGTGCATGTGTCTTTTGGAATTATGGTTTTCCCTGGGTATATGCCCAGTAGTGAGATTGCTGGGTCATATGGTAATTCTATTTTTAGTTTTTTAAGGAACCTCCATACTGCTCTCCATAGTGGCTGTATCAATTTACATTCCCACCAACAGTGCAAGAGGGTTCCCTTTTCTCCACACCCTCTCCAGCATTTGTTGTTTGTAGATTTTCTGATGATGCCCATTCTAACCGGTGTGAGGTGATACCTCACTGTAGTTTTGATTTGCACTTCTCTAATAATCAGCGATGTTGAGCAGCTTTTCATGTGCTTCTTGGCCATCTGTATGTCTTCTTTGGAAAAATGTCTGTTTAGGTCTTCTGCCCATTTATGGATTGGGTTGTTTGTTTTTTTAATTTGAGCTGCATGAGCTGTTTATATATTTTGGAGATTAATCCTTTGTCCGTTGATTCCTTTGCAAATATTTTCTCCCATTCTGAGGGTTGTCTTTTCATCCTGTTTGTAATTTCCTTTGCTTTGCAAAAGCTTTTAAGTTTCATTAGGTCCCATTTGTTTACTTTTGTTTTTATTTCCATTTCTCTAGAAGATGGATCAAAAAAGATCTTGCTGGGCTTCCTTGGTGGCGCAGTGGTTGAGAGTCTGCCTGCCGATGCAGGGGACACGGGTTTGTGCCCCGGTCTGGGAAGATCCCACATGCCGTGGAGTGGCTGGGCCCGTGAGCCATGGCCGCTGAGCCTGCGCGTCTGGAGCTCCGCAACGGGAAAGGCCACAACAGTGAGAGGCCCGCGTACCGCAAAAAAAAAAAAAAAAGAAAAGAAAAAGATCTTGCTGTGATTTATGTCAGAGTGTTCTTCCTATGTTTACCACTAAGAGTTTTATACTGTCTGGTCTTACATTTAGGTCTTTAATCCATTTTGAGTGTATTTTCGTGTATGGTTTTAGGGAATGTTCTAATTTCATTCTTTTACATGTAGCTATCCAGCTTTCCCAGCGCCACTTACTCAAGAGACCGTCTTTTCTCCATTGTATATCCTTGCCTCCTTTGTCATAGATTAGTTGACCACAGGTGTGTGGGTTTATCTCTGGGCTTTCTATACTGTTCCACTGATTTATATCTGTTTTTGTGCCAGTACCATATTGCCTTCATTACTGTAGCTTTGTAGTATAGTCTGAAGTTAGGGAGTCTGATTCCTCCGCCTCCACTTTTTTTCCCTCAAGACTGCTTTGGCTATTCGAAGTCTTTTGTGTCTCCATACAAATTTTAAGATTCTTTATTCTAGTTCTGTAAAAAATGCCATTGGTAATTTGGTAGGGACTGCACTGAATCTATAGATTGCTTTGGGTAATATTGTCACTTTCACAATATTGATTCTTCCGATCCAAGAACATAGTATATGTCTCCATCTGTCGGTATCACCTTTAATTTCTTTCGTCAGTGTCTTATAGTTTTCTGCATACAGGTCATTTGTCTCCCTAGGTAGGTTTACTCCGAGGTATTTTATTCTTTTTGTTGCAGTGGTAAACGGGAGTGTTTCCTAATTTCTCTTTCAGATTTTTCATCATTAGTGTATAGGAATGCAACAGATTTCTGTGCATTAATTTTGTATCCTGCAACTTTACCGAATTCATTGATTAGCTCTAGTAGTTTTCTGGTGGCATCTTTAGGATTCTCTATGTATAGTATCATGTCATCTGCAAACAGTGACAGTTTTACTTCTTCTTTTCCAATTTGTATTCCTTTTATTTCTTTTTCTTCTCTGATTGCCATGGCTAGGACTTCCAAAACTATGTGGAATAATAGTGGTGAAAGTGGACATCCTTGTCTTGTTCCTGATCTTAGAGGAAATGCTTTCAGTTTTTCACCACTGAGAATGATGTTTGCTCTGGGTTTGTCGTATATGGCCTTTATTATGTTGAGATAGGTTCCCTCTATGCCCACTTTCTGGAGAGTTTTTATCATAAATGGGTGTTAAATTTTGTCAAAAGCTTTTTCTGCATCTATTGAGATGATCATATGGTTTTCATTCTTCAATTTGTTAATATGGTGTATCACATTGACTGATTTGCGTATATTGAAGAATCCTTGCATCCCTGGGATAAATCCCACTTGATCATGGTGTATGATCCTTTTAATGTGTTGTTGGAATCTGCTAGTATTTTGTTGAGGACTTTTGCATCTATATTCATCAGTGACACTGGTCTGTAATTTTCTTTTTTTGTAGTGTCTTTGTCTGGTTTTGGTATCAGGGTGATGGTGGCCTCATAGAATGAGTTTGGGAGTGTTCCTTCCTCTACAATTTTTTGGAAGAGTTTGAGAAGGATGGTGTTAGCTCTTCTCTAAATGTTTGATAGAATTCACCTGTGAAGCCATCTGGTCCTGGACTTTTGTTTGTTGGAAGATTCTTAATCACAGTTGCAATTTCATTACTTGTGATTGGTCTGTTCATATTTTTTGTTTCTTCCTGGTTCAGTCTTGGAAGGTTATACCTTTCTAAGAATTTGTCCATTTCTTCCAGGTTGTCCATTTTATTGGTATAGAGTTGCTTGTAGTAGTCTCTTGGGATGCTTTGTATTTCTGCAGTGTCTGTTGTAACTTCTCCTTTTTCATTTCTAATTTTATTGATTTGAGTCTTCTCCAGGAGGGCTTACGCCAAGGAGTACTTCCCAGAATTTCTGCTGCCCGTGTCCTTGTCCTCACCATGAGACACAGCCACACCCCACCTCTGCAGGAGACCCTCCAACACTAGCAGGTAAGTCTGGTTTAGTCTCCTATGGGGTCACTGCTCCTTCCCCTGGGTCCCGATGCACATACTACTTTGTGTGTACCCTCCAAGAGTGGAGTCTCTGTTTCCCCCAGTCCTATTGAAGTCCTGCAATCAAATCGCAGTTACCTTCAAAGTCTGATTCTCTAGAAATTCCTCCTCCCGTTGCAGGACCCCCAGCTTGGGAAGCCTGACGTGGGGCTCAGAACCTTCACTCCAGTGGGTGGACTTCTGTGGTATAAGTGTTCTCCAGTCTGTGAGTCACCCACCCAGCAGCTATGGGACTTGATTTTATTGTGATTGTGCCTCTCGTACCACTTCATTGTGGCTTCTCCTTTGTCTTTGGATGTGGGGTATCTGTTTTGGTGAGTTCCAGTGTCTTCCTGTCGATGATTGTTCAGCAGTTTGTTGTGATTCCGGTGCTGTAGCAAGAGGGAGTGAGAGAACGTCCTCTACTCTGCCATCTTGAACCAATCTCCCTGCCTATGTTTTTAAATTCCATAAATTTGACCTTATGTAAAAGTGAGAGCAAGAGTATATACGACATGATTACATTTATATAAAGAACAAAAATAGGCAAAACTGAAAACCAACCTCTGCCTTAAGAAGTCAGGATAGAGGTTACCCTTGAGGGGAAGGGCAGGCAATACTGGGAAAGGAACATGAAGAGGAGTTTCTAGGGCGCTGGTAATGTTCTGTTTCTTGATGGAATGCAGGTTAGATGGGTAAATGCAGCTTGTGAATATTCACTGATACGTATACTTATAATATGTATAATTCTTCAATGAAGAGTTCACATGTATGTATATATACATATATGTGTGAATATAAACCACTACATATATATCTGTATGTCTGTAATCTATGTAGTAGGAGAAGCAAATACGTGTCAGAATCTTTTGCCGTACTTAAATTGTGCTTTGAAACTCTGATACACATAGCATTCTGCATAGGCAAATAAAATTATTAAAAGTAGGAGCTTTTATTTGCCTGTACTTAAACAAATAACCCCGAAACAGAACTCTGATATGAGTAGCATTTTCAGTGAATCATGGCAGCATCTGCAATAGGATATTGTGGGAATAGAGCAATATCACTAGAAAAATTTACACTTAAGGACACCTGCTGGACTTTCCTGGTGGCACAGTGGTTAAGAATCCACCTGCCAATGCAGGGGACACGAGTTCGAGCACTGGTCCGGGAAGATCCCACATGCCGCGGTGCAACTAAGCCCATGCTCCACAACTACTGAGCCTGCGCTCTAGAGCCCACACGCCTAGAAGCCCGTGCTCTGCAATAAGAGAAGCCACCGCAATAAGAAGCCCACGCACCGCAACGAAGAGTAGCCCCCACTCACCACAACTAGAGAAAGCCCATGCGCAGCAACAAAGACCCAATGCAGCCAATAAATAAATAAATAAATAAATAAGAAACTTGTGAATGTTATCTTTATTAAAAAAAAGAACACTTGCTTATTTTATTGAGCATCACAAATTTAATTAATTTTGGATAAGCCTGTATTGTCTCACAACAATTTTTAGCTTCAGAGTGTGATAAATTATTTTAAATTGGACTCTTGTTTTTGTTATAATGTATTAAATTTATCAAAGAATTTTATCTTCAGTTTATCCTAAAACAGACAACTATCTTTTCCATCCTCACCCCCAAAACTACAGTAACAAAAATAATCCTTTAATGACTGTGGTGGTCTTTGGCTATGAAAGAAACAAGACAACAAAAGATCACAAAGTATAAGGCAACTGGCATATACAACACCTCTGAAGACGTTTCTCAGACAGAATGTGTAAAAGTTTTAATAAAGTTTTTCTGTCCATGTGATAAAGCTCCTTTCGAGGATTTCCTCAGTTTAATTTTAAAAGGCTGATCTTTCTTTGCTCATAACTTATTAACATATTAAGTACAAGAAATTAAACCAAGAATTTTCCAAGTACTTCCCTTCACATGTAGTAGTTTAGACGATCCTTACATATTTACTGCAGATAAATGTTGTTAAAACATTGAAAAAAGATCCCAATAATAAGGGGTATAAATAAAAATGACTATTGTGGCTCGTGTCATAAGTGATTCAAGCCTGACAACATCACATGCAGCGGGACTCTGTGCTGACGGTTTCTTTTCACACACGGGAAAGCTCCACATCAAAAAGAACAATGTATGTGGAGATATTTTTAGGTGCAGAGCAAGTCCTGGCCCACTGCAGTCCACCAGCTTATGGGACAGCACTGTTGGGTGTGTTCCAGGACTCAGGAAACTCCGCAAGGTTCTCGGCCTGTCGATATTCTCACAGGTCAAACCACTCACGGGATGGGATGTCAAGGACTTCGAGGGCCATATTTTCCTGAAGGGAAAGCTGCTCTGGAGAGAGCAGTGTGCATTTAAAGAAAAGTTTTGGGTTTTTTTAATGATACACTTCAGACATCCATTCACGGGTTAGGAAAATGGGAAGAACTGTATCTTTATTTCTAACTCCAATTTAACCTAGATTTTCTTTTTCTTTTTTTTTTTTTTGCCACACCATGCAACTTATGGGATCTTAATTCCGCAACCAGGACTGAACCAGGGCCACAATAGTGAAAGCACCGAATCCTGACCACTGGACAGCCAGGGAACTCCCTAACTCAAACGTTTTAAAAAGTGCTCCTTGGAATCTAGAAAAACGGTACAAATGAACTTATTTGCAAAACAGAAACAGAGACAGAGATGTAGAGAACAAATGTGTGGATACCAAATGGGGGAGGATGGGATGAACTGGGAGATTGGGACTGACACATATACACTACTATGTATAAAACAGATAACTAACGAGAACCTGCTGTACAGCACAGGGAACTCTCAATGCTCTGTGGTGACCTAAATGGGAAGGAAATCTAAACAAGAGGGGATACATGTATACATATAACTGATTCACTTTGCTGCACAGCAGACACTAACACAACACTGTAAAGCAACTATACTCCAATAAAAATTAAAATTAAGGGACTTCCTTGGTGGTGCAGTGGTTAAGAATCCGCCTGCCGATGCAGGGGACAGGGTTCAAACCCTGGTCCGGGAAGATCCCACATGCTGCGGAGCAACTAAGCCCGTGAGCCACAACTACTGAGCCCACGTGCCGCAACTACTGAAGCCCGTGTGCCTAGAGCCCATGCTCCACAAGACAAGCCACCGCGATGAGAAGCCCATGCACCGCAACCAACAGTAGCTCCCGCTCGCCGCAACTAGAGAAAGCCCATGCGCAGCAACGAAGACCCAACGCAGCTGAAAATAAATAAATTTGTTTGTTTGTTTTTTTAATTAAAATTTTAAAAAAAAGAATAGGGCTTCCCTGGTGGCGCAGTGGTTGAGAGTCCGCCTGCCGATGCGGGGAACACGGGTTCGTGCCCCGGTCCGGGAAGATCCCACATGCTGCGGAGCAGCTAGGCCCGTGAGCCATGGCCGCTGGGTCTGCGTGTCCAGAGCCTGTGCTCCACAACGGGAGAGGCCACAACAGTGAAAGGCCCGCGTACCGCAAAAAAAAAAAAAAGAAAAAGAAAAAGAATAAAGTTTGAACAGGGAAAAAATAAATAAATAAATAGAATTAAAAAATAAATAAATGAAAAGTGCTCCTTGATTCTCTCTCACTACAGTATCCAAACCTAACAGCACGGACCACACTATGAGCACAGAATGCAGCTCGGTACGTGCACCATGCAGATTATAAGGAAGTTTTCTGTAAAAAACACAAAAGGACAAGCAAGGCTCCTTCACGAAAACCCCAAGAGATCCTGAAGTGAGGCAGTTTCAACAATCAAACAAAGACCCGGGGAAATCGCCTGAGCCAGGCCACAGGGATGTCACACGTGTCCCTGCATCACCATAACCACTTCTATAACGGGCGATACAAAACAGAGATTCAGGAAGGTGCTCAAACGAGTTTTTCATTCTGTTAAAATACACTTTCAAGTCATAAAATGCTTGGGTAGAATCTTAAACATTACTCAAGCCCCTCGATTTCCTTCCACTAATGGAGATTATGCTGCTAATCCTATTGCATGCTAAATTTCCATCCGTAATTGATAACTATTAGATAGTTAATCATTTTGGGTTTAGTGGATAAAATCTTACACACGGAGCACATAATGAATGCAAAGGCCAACGGGAGCGTGCTGTAAAGGAAAGACCGGCAAACTCATTCAAAGCTTTACTTAGCACTTATTTACTCAAATCAATACAACCACGGAGATAAGTGCCTCGTTAAGATCTAGAAATTGGTGCCATTACTCAAAGAAAATTACCCATAAGTCTCAGAAAAAGCCAACCTGATTCCCTTGAGCAAGCAGCATTTTCAGCCTGGCTATTTCAGCTCGCAGCTCACGGATAAGCTTGACGTTGGCGTCCTCATTAATTGTAGGCTTGTTGATGATGTTTTTGGCTCTATTTGCATAGCGAAGGGTACTTAGGGTTTCTCCGTAATTGACATCAGCAGGTGAAATGGCTGTGAAGAATGAATTCAAAAAGTAATTTATCCGGCGCTCCGTTTCATTTAACACAAAGTTGGTTTGTAATTTAAAAGTCAGATTAACCCCAGGTCATTGGATAGACTAAATATTCATTGCCACAGTCATGAATATTAAAAATTATCTAGGACTCATAGGAAAAGTGCTCACTATACCAAATTAAATGCCCTTTCGCTCTTTTTAAGTTTAGAATCGGCCATCTAACCAAATCTCCTCTGCAGCTTAGGGAGTTTTCTCCGTTGAAAATATAAGAAGAGGATTTCAAAACTATGTACGCTTCCAATGTAAAGTAGAAATTTAAATCCTTTTAGAAGTTCTGGCAAAACCTACCACCTGTAAAACTCCAGAGCATTGTGATTTTTGAAAAGAGTCAGTAGATCAGCTAATTCTTTTCTGCCTAAAGCTCTGGTTAATCAATCACACCCCAATGCCAACAAACTTCAGGGCTTAAGTGACTACACAACCACGTCTGGGGTGCATACCCCCAGGTAGAGCCCTTGCCTCCACAGGGACTCCATGGCATGGGTGTAGGGAGACACGGGGACATGGAAAGGACATGGGAGCGTGGTTAGGAGGAAAAGCATTTCTGAGTTCTCCTCAACAGTTACCTCCCCTTTGCACATTTTTTTCATCTTTTCTGCTTCTTCCTGTTAATTAGTGAAAAGATAGACATATATCACTGTTATTATTTGCTAGATTTACTGGGCTTTTTCCTCTCGATTCTTAATTTTAAATTCCATATTTTCTGCTTTGAAATAGAAAAAAAAAAAAGTGGGGTTATTTTTACTCTATGTCCCTACAATGATTTTCTCCCACGAGTTAGCAGCGTTAGAAGTTTCTGTCCTGTTCTTTCAGCAAAGCTAAGAATCATTCCCCATGGACGTCGGCTTGCATAACCAAGAACATGGCAAGTTAATGTAACCAGAAAGAGGGAAAAAGAGTCAATAATACAATACTGTAGACTGGATCACAGAAGGTGCTTTTCTTTAGAACAGAAAAACTTTTCTTTTTTTTTAATACAAAGGTGCTATTTCCTAATGAGACACTTTAAACTTCAGTAGTTACAGTTAATTCACATGAAACACTGTACGCTGAAGAAAAAGAATTTAAAATTCTTACTGGCAATCATGATAGTTTTAGAGTTTCCTCCAAGGCTATCTTTTAACAACCAAGTCAAAACAGAATCCCTGTAAGGCACAAAAACTTGCTTCTTCTTTACAAGAGGGTTTGCTGCATCCTGAGATAAATCAGCTGTAGGAGAAAAACAAAAGGGGGGGGAAGTTAAAGGCAATCATTAAAGATTTTTTTCTCTAATTCGGCTTCAAAAAACCTTGAGGCTATTACTCCGGTTTGTGACACAAACATTAAACCCAAGTGCTCTGCGCTACTATGACACCACCAAGAACGAGAAGAGGCAGCAGACAAGTATGAACCCACCTAAGGCAGAAATGACATTTCCCAGAGTCACGAGGGATTTGTTGATGTTCCCCCCTTCCTTCAGCCGGACCCCGGTGGCACCAGTGGCATCTGCCCGCTCACTTCCGGCAAGATCGACTAAGTGGATCTTACTCACGGTTTCACATGGCATTTCAGAATCAAATTTTGCCTGTGGTGAAATATAAAAGCAAAGTGGAAGAGGTATAAAGAGCCCCAATGTTTATATGCTTATATAACATTTTTTATACGTTTTATGTGTTTATAACACAAATTCTAATTATTTTCCGCTCCTCACTGTGATCTCTCAGGGTAGATTTTTTTTTTTAATTTTGTTGTTTCATTGGCCTTCTTCCTGATGACAAAAATTAAATTGAATACAATAGAAGCCTACCATATGTGATTCCTAAACTTTCTGAAGAACTGCGGATTCCATTACCCAAATCACTGTCATTCTCAAAAGGGCTGAGTCTGACCACGGCAGATGAGGAAACTAGGCCCTGAGGGGCATTCCACAAAGAAAAATATAAGTACACAAATAATTAGTTTTGTTCTCATCCAAAATCTGCAACATTACAAGCACAATGGCTTTCCAAAATATAATAAATACAATTATCTGAAAGATCACTCAACCGTTATTCGATGTTAAAATTCGATTTGTTTCACAATTATAAAATAGTGAAAATCTTAAATTCTGTATTCCTTGATTCTGAATTCTACCGAAATTTTACTTTCCCAAAGACTTTTAACCTACGTTTTACAGTCTGAACCAAAACGCCAAAAAGAAATTACCATGTTGTGATCGAAAAGCAAGCCTCTTAGAAACTAGGGACGGCCACATCTAATCCACATTAACCAGAAAACAGGAGAAAAAAACCCAGTAAACTACAGTAAATCAAAAGAAAAGGTCTAAAGAAAGGTAAATTTGTAGAGAATTTATCAGGAGCTGTTCCGACTGACCCTAGAGAATTTTTTCATCTTCTTTGCTCTCTGAGCCTCCTCATTAATGAAAGGTTAAGTTTTTCTGTCTGATGTGTTCAATGGTTAATACAGGCCAGGTCCTCTCCAAACTCCTAACATGTGCGAAGCACTGAGAGGACCCCACACCTTTACGTTCATCCGTCCACCGGTCTCGGTGTTAACGTATTTGCCCTGAGTCATTTACACACGTTCAAAATGCGCTCCACCTCCAGATCATAATGAATTCCTACATTAACACTTAAAGACGTCCCTTGTCCTTTAATATCACTCTAATAATCACAAGCAGCGCTGCGGGTGAGTTCCAGAGCCATAATGGACCGCGATGAGTTACCTTGGCCTCCAGCTGCTCTGACTGGCAACCCTGTTATCTCCCACAGAGCTGGCAACGATGAAAACTTTGACTTAATTAAGCACAAAGCAAGTTTTTTAATGTCTAGAACATGGCAGAAGCCTGCTAAATATTTCTTACAGGTATACATCAGGTTGCATTTCAAATGTAACCGCGGAGAAATCAGCACACAGCACGCGTTAAAGTCTAACGAACAAGAAAACGGCAGTCGGCCACCTCTGCTTCTCCTGGCTCACCACGGGTCGGTCCTCAGCTGGTGCCAATCAGCAGGGAAAGCCCTCAGGGACAGAGCCAGCCCCCCCCAACACACACACACACACACACACACACACACACACACACACACACACACACACACACACACACACACACACACACACACACACACACACACACACACACACACACACACACACACACACACACACACCTGCCCTCACCTGCGTGAAGTTGATGGTGAAGATGGCGTGAGACCTGCTGCTGACATCATTCATCCCTGTGGCAGCGGTGGTCCGATTGATGTTTCCTGCATCCATAAGCTCTTCGACATCACCGTAATTCTGTACTAAATGTTTGGATAAATCTGGAAAAAAAAAAAAAAAGGCGGGGGGGTGAAGAAATCTCCCCAGTATCTAGTAAATGGAAGAAGAAATGTACCTCTATGAAATAGTACACGACTGTACAAATCTGTGGTGGTTTATAACGCAGACTCAGGAGCTGGGCTGTCTGGGGTCAAGTCCAGGCTCTGCGGCTGACTAGTGGACTTTCACGGTTGTGAACAAGTCACTTAACCTCACTGAGCATCGGTCAACAATCCTGATAACGCATACCTATCGCATATGGTATTTAGGATACCTGTGAGATATCTTCATCAACCTCATGAGCACTAATCAGAGCCAGGGAAATATAAACACTATCTCCATGCAAAACACACATTCTTTCAAATCCCTTTTAAAGAAACTTTCCATTCATTTGTTGGGAAACATTCATATGGTTCTAAAATCAAAGGCTACAAAAAGTAGACTGTGTAAAAGGTCTTCCCCCTCCCCCATCCAATAACCCACCCCCAACTTCCCCTTCTGTCAGGCAACCCAACATTATTAGCTTCTCCAGACCCTTCCAGAAATAACCTATATGTATACAGGCAATTACATATCTATTAAGCCATCTTCTTTTCCCCTTTTATACATAGTAGCATACCATACACATTGTTTCACATCCTGCTTTTTTCTGTGTAATAATACATTGAAGAATATTCTGTATCAGTTAAAGTGATCCTTCATTCATTCTTTTTTTTTTTTTTTTTTTTTTTTGCAGTACACGGGCCTCTCACTGTTGTGGCCTCTCCCGTTGCAGAGCACAGGCTCAGCAGCCATGGCTCACGGGCCCAGCCGCTCTGCGGCATGTGGGATCTTCCCGGACCGGGGCACGAACCCGTGTCCCCTGCATCGGCAGGCGGACTCTCAACCACTGCACCACCAGGGAAGCCCCATTCATTCATTTTTATGGCTGCATAGCATTCGATTCTATGCATGTACCGTATCCAACAGTCTCCTATTGAGACTATAGAGGTTGTTGAGTTTGCTTCCAACACAAGTAACGCTGCTACAAATAATCTTGTATTTCGGTTTTTACGAATATGTGTGAATATTTCTGCAAAATAAATTCTTAGGTGGAATTGCTAGATGAAAGCACATTTGAAATTTTGATGGATATCACAAAACTGTCCTCCATAGAAGGCACTTTACACCCAACAGTAACAAGGTATAAGACTGTCTCTCAACACTGTCTTACCAGGTTCCTTACATCTGCCGGGACAGTTAACAGATGCTAGCTTGAAGAATTTTTATTTTGCTTTTCTCTGATTATGAGGCTGAGCCTTCTTTCCTCCATTTAAAAATCATCAGTATTTCCATTTCTGTGGACAATCTAGTCACATCCTTTGTTCATTTTTCTCCTTGGTTTTGGAGCTGCCTTTATTAAGTTATAGGAGCTCTTTATATATTAGACTTAACAAGTCCTTTGTCTGACACTTGAATTGAAAATATTCCCTCCACATTGTAAACTGTCTTTTTACTTTGCTTCTGGTGTTTCTGCCAAGTGTAAAGTTGGTTTTCTGTTTTGTTTTGTTTCACCATTTCAAATTTAACACTTTTATTTCATGGCTTCTGGATTTTAAGTAAAACATTTTTAAAGGCTTCCCTTCTCCAAATTTCTAGGAAAAAAAGTAATCCAGGGTTTCTTGCAGTCATTATGTCACTTTTTACTTTTAAATATTTGATCCATTTGCCACTTACCCTAGTATAAAAACTGAGCTCCAGTACCAAGTTACTTTTTTTTCTTCCTAGACAGCTTAATAACCCATATTCCCCCAATGTTTGAATAGCAGATTTATTAGAAACTAAATCCCCATTAAGTATCTACACCAGATTCTGGATGTTTCACCCTGCTTGATTATTCTGTCTCCTCGCAAACCCAGCTTTGTAATATGTTTTAACATCTGATAAGACAGTTAAAGGGAAAACATGAAGGCACAGTTAGGCTAAAAACTATTAACAATAATAGTTATCCCACGCTCCACAGAACAAATACACAGTTACACATTTCACTTTGGGCATTAAAAAGCAAAAGTTCAATTGAAAATTTACTAAAATGCAGATGAGGACCTGTTGGTGCACCCGGTATAACCAGGTAAAAAAGACAACGGAAACAGGAACACCTTTAAATCCATGACCAGTTCTCAGCCTTGCCTCCAGCGAGACACACAGGAACGACAATAGCCACAGGAAAGCCGATCTGTGTGCGATTCTTATAGGCCAGCCTTAACTCAGCAGCCGTATACAGAGGAAGTGTGTAGAGCTGACTGTTCTATTCCAAAGACAGCCTTCAAGCCAGCCTATTTTTTAAATAATTCGCAAGGGCCAGCCCTTCACCCGTCATTCCCTGAGACATTCCTCACAAAGGACCGTGACACAACTAGTGTAGCACAATACAAAGGCCGAGAACACAGCACAGGAACCTGCAAACAAGCTTCCCAAAGGCGAGAGGTCTCAGAGTCGCCCTATAATCATGTTACCATTAAGGTCAGTAAAAACACACTGCTAAAATGCAAGGCCATTTAAAGAGACAGGCTGTAGGGTTGCTTATCTTGCCTGGGAACTTGGAAAAAACAAGTTCCTGGAGTTCTTAAAGCCAGAGGAAATCTATTGGCAAGCCCCACAAAATCACCAAATGCCCAGTGAAGTATAAACGCATTAAATGAACATCGTGCAGTGACAGCACGTGCAATTTTTACTATAATGATTCCAAAAATAAATTTTTAAAATCTCGCCATTATCCTACATTTTTTTTCTCTGAAACTATTATTTTTACAAAAATTCCCAAGAATAGGGCTGTGAAAACATTCACTCTTACCCTCAACATAAGGTCCTTCTTTTGGATGCTCACGGACTCTTAAATTGAAGGTTTTGGATGACTTCCGTCTAAGTAGATCTCTCACACGTTCATTATAAATTTCTAAGTAGCTAAAAATTTCAAATAGAGTTGAATTCAGTAAGATGATTTCAGACATTAATAACAACAACAATAACAGCAGCAACGTGCATTTATGGGTGGTAACCATGTATCAGGTACAGCACTTTACGTGGATTATTTCATTTAATCCCTACAATAGCCCAGAGGTAGGTACTACTATTATCTCCATTTTAGGCAATAGAGGCTCAGGGTGATTTAAACAACCTATCCAAGGCCTCACAGCCTCTGCGGGGTCAGGCAGCCAGGAGAACCCTTGATTGCCACGTCTGCCCCCAAACCACTGACGAAACTGCCTCCCCACACAGGTTTAAGTTCAAGGAGGAAAAAACACCTCAACCACCCAGATCTATTTAAATAATAGATTTATAGTGATCCTACCAACATAAAGAATAACACAAATCCTATTCAAATAAAAGAATAAGGCAAGTGGGTATACACTGAAAAGTCGAAAGCTCACTCCATTTGAGATGAGCATCCTTCGTTAGTTTCCGACCAAGGCGGGTTGCCTCTACCAGCCTCCCAAACCCCAATCCAAATGGTACCCAAGGAAGTCACTGAACATGTATGTGCTTTAAGCTTGCCTTCCAACCGGCACAGCACAGGAGGGGGAGAGGCAGACTCTCCCCTAAGGAATCCAAAGGCTTTATCCACTCCTTGTGCCTTAAATCAAGCTTACACTCAGTTACTCAGGCCATGGGCCCTACCTGACTTCAGTTCGAAAAGATGCCTCATCCCATCTGGTGGTTTCATTTATCCGACTGAAGAGCCCTTCGCAGATCCGGGGTATTAAGCCAGAATCGCCCTGCAGTGGGAAGGAGGGACGCCTCAGCTGTCACTTGAAATAAAAGCAACCGACGATTGCATCTGCAATTGGCTGGGGTGGACTCAGACTCCAGGGGCCTGCAGGCCCGGCCCAGGGCCCAGGGCCCAGGGCGCAGCACTCATCCCCTGCAGGGCTGCTTCCTACTCTCTGAAATGAGAGGATTGAGTTTTCGAATTTCTACCTGCTGGGACCATGATAATATACAGTTATCAGCTAAATCATGGCTTGCAAACATAAGACGACTTATTCTCCAGCTTTCAAATAGTCACGTTTCGGTCGGCACTGACACGCTGACGAGCTTCAGAACGGTACCACAGACGAGGTAAAAATGTTCTCGTTAGAAAGCCAGACTTTAGGGCTTCAGTGTTTTCTTCTGAAATCCCTCACGACTTTCACCCAATCTCCCATCCCCAAAATAAATATATATATATCATCACAGGTTTAGGAGAATTTTTTTCCTTGATACCATTAAATCAGTATCAATTCTTATAACGAAAAATTGGGCCTTTCACCACATTTTTTCTTCTTACTTTAAAAAATAAAATAAAAAAGAATACCCAAATGGTACTCAACTGTAAGGTCAGAGAAAAACAGCTGTAATTTATGAGTGCTTTGTTGAACTTACATAAACTAGCTAAGAGGGAATCAACATGTAAATTTCATTTTTAGAGAAGGCTTTTTTCTCCAAAGCCACAGTAGGAAAGTAGGAAGAGAGAAGTAATGGTAAAAGGAAATGTGAAACTCTTGAAATTGTCTGTTCTTCTCTTATTCTTCCCTACTTCTCAGCATTGAAGATTCACTGCCCAGCGTATATTTTCTTCTCCTGGAAAGAAAATGCCTGGATTTAAGAAGTCAGGAGACATGCGCTCAAAGGCTTACATCTGGAAAGACCTGTCCTCCTTTAATGCATTACTTCTTCCACTAACCATCGAGCCTGTAGCATTCAAGGCACCACCGAGCCTGTCAGCAGGAAACCCAGCCATCCTCTGCTAGTCCCCCCACATCTAGAACAGGCTGGCGCCTCTCAGACTCAGTGAACAGTTTTCAAAACCACGACATGAGAAAAGTAAAACACACAAGCACTATCCAGGTCTGGAGAAAACACAGAATGGGATAAGTTCCTACAATCACGTCTAGTTCTTCCTCTGCCATATTTTGGGGCAAGTATAACTTTAAGGTTCTTAATTTATACGGCATAACTACTAGACTCCACATACTATATTTATAGCTATGTGGACTCTACATAACCTGTATAATTCCAACATTTTTTATGTATTCACTGGATTTATGTAGTACCTTTCCACCAAAGAGACTCTTTTTTTTACATTTTTCTTGGGGAAAAATGTTTTGAATAATTTTAAATAGAACAGCGTTCAATAATTTTATTCAAACTGTTGGGTTGGCAGAAAAGAAGAATAAATTACTTGTAGGCCCAGCATACTTTTTTGATAAGATTATAAAGCCTTTAGAAACAGAAAATGAACTGAGACTCCCATCCATTATTCATGCTTATAAACTTAAAACTATTTCTCATTTAAAATCTCTCAAAGGAAATTTCGTCCAACTTATTACTGAGTTTTACCTTATTGCTAAAGAATGATCAGAACATGAAAAGCAAGTTAGTACAGACCACGTAGATAAGAGATACTTTTATCAGTCCAAAGAGAGATAATGAGAAATTTTCTTCCCACACAGTGTAAACAACGTACAGAGTCTCCCATCATAGTGTATGACTTTCCTGATCCCGTCTGCCCGTATGCAAAGACACATGCGTTATAACCTTCAAATGCAGACTTCACGACATCCGTGCCAAGGGTTTTGAAAACCTGAAAGAAGAAAAAACAAAAAACCACAAAAGATACAATTACCATGGATTTTAATAAAAACTCCTTCAGTGTTGACAGTACTCTTGAATCCTACTTTCATAAGGATTACACCATGTACATAAAGCACTACAGAGCTGTTAACAACAGAACAAGTGTATACCCCCGTTTTTAATCAAAAGGAAACTTTTCTGATTTCCTTCATTTGATTTAATGAAGCAGAAAGCAACCCCATCCTTTTTCCCACTTAAGTTAACAAAAAATTCCTGAAACAGAAAAAGGTAAACAAGGCAAAGTGACGTCATATCTAGAAACAAAGACGATTTTAAAGCGTCATGATTTACCATTTCAGAATTAAATAAACTTATAAAGTGATTCATGCTACCAGACCTTCCAGAAACTAAGTATTCAATGTCACAGCAGCCAGAAAGTTACGGCCCAAAAACCATGTCAAATCAATGTCATCATTTTAAGGAAACGGCCATTCATCAAAGTCTCCGGAGGCTCTCACAGAGCTGAGTGATGAGTGGGTGCAGATGAGGCTGGGATGCCAGGCTCTCCCGAGTCAGAATCCAGTGCATTTTCCTATTTGGACATTTGCCCAGGATGGAGAGGGCAGGAAGACGAGCTGTGTAGGGCCTGGGTTGGCACTTACGGTGGCCTGAGTTCACGTCCACCGCACCACACAACTGCACTAGGATGCTTTGGGGAATGGAAGGGGGGTGAAGGACAAATACTTGACCCACACAATCGATGTAAAAGAAGCAAATCAAGACGCCTGGTCATCCTCCTTACACCCAGCTGGGGTGGGGACCAGCCAAAGCTTTCTAACCCACTCCTGCCTTCACACTGGACCCCGCCCCCTCCCTGCAGGGGAGACCAGGACACAAAGAGCACACAGAACACCTCCCTGCTTCAAAAACAAGGCACATCAGCAGCTGAAGAGACACCGGAGAGGGAATACGATCAGGTTCTCAGTCAGAGCCAGGAAAAGGTGTGCGGTCCCCCCGCAAAGGCCAGGGCGGGAGCCTCACCAGCCCCTCGGGAGGGTTCAGTCTCCGTGAGTGATGCCGGGTGAGCCCAGCTCAAGACACACCATCGTCTCCCCATAGGGATCTGGGCCCTCCAGCCAGATACCACCCCGGGACGGGGCTGACAACCACTGGCCCTCGTGCTCTCCCCTCCCCACACAGACATCCTTGCTACCAACACAGCTTGTCAGTCAAGGACGCCCCAGGCATCGTCTTCCTGCCATCTTGTTTAGACTTCGTCTCCTCGGTGGCGTCAAAGACGTACAGACTATCCTTCCAACCCAGCCGCTTCCACAGAGGACCCTCTCATTACTCTCCTTCATTCTGAGTTAAGTTTCATCCGTTTCAGCTTTACGAGCTGATATTTTCTGATCCTTTTCCCACATTCAGATGACTAACTCAACCTTCAACTAGAGCAGCTCACACCGTGTCTGTGATCGGTCCTCGGGGCGAGTAGTGTCCTAGATCCACTGTCCAGGGGGAGAGGTTAGGTCACTGGGCACACAGAGGGCGGCAGAGTGGGATCTGCACCCGGCCTCCCTGAAGCCAAAGCCTGCGCTTCTACAGGAGTAGACGCCGAGTCCTCTTCCCACGCTCTCGACATCAATCTGGAAGCCCCAACCCTACGTGGAAGGGCCTCCCCCGACAGACCCCCCACACACACACACACACCCCTCTGTGAAGAAGCAGAACCAGGAATCCCAGGGGGACTCTGGGCTCCAGACTAACCATCTGAGGTTCATGTTCACCACTATATATGGAGTAGGAGGAAAACTAAATATTTCTTTAATGCTTTTCTGATTAGACAAAAACCAAAAGGCAGATGTCACTTTTAACCACTTCACAGAGTGCCACTGGAGAGAAAGAAGAGCCTTCCAAAAGCTTCTGGAAGAATAAAGGAAGGCTCTTCTCTCATACTTTTGTCTGAGGCTAAAACAGTCATGGAAAATATCATATTTAAACCAAACCCCACAGTTTTCAAAATGGAACTCTTCCCCAGGGTTAAAATCCACACCTGCTACTTTACTCCTCATTTAGTCTCCAGAAAGCTAACTCAGCTGGAGTTCCTCCAGACTCAGGGGGCCCCGGAGGGGGTGGGGGGCCTGGCACTGGTGGACGTGACCGCACGACAGGCCTAGAAAATGCAGGTCCGGAGGCGCTGAGACCCAGGCCTGGCTTGGTCCCAGCTTCAAGTCGGTTGGGGACCCAGAGATGCAGCAGGACGGTGCCCACACCTACGGGGTTCCCAGCAGGGAAAACCGGATACCCCACTGCAGCTCCCACCAAGGACTGATTTACCATCGTCTACCAAACCGAGGTGGGGAAGGAAGGGGCTGCTCGACCGGCTGACGTCCTGCCCTCCTGGCCAGGGTCCCCGAGAGCCACTTCGCTGCTTGTCTGAGAGGCTACAGCGCTGACTTACAGAGCAAAGGGAGGCATCGCAGGGCCTCGCTTGAGGGGAAGTGCCCACAAGAGGGCGCTGTGAAAACAAAAGACTCTCCATCCAGCTGTCAACTGGGAAATTTTAGGTTTCAGGTTTCTCCGGAGTCGAATCAAGGAACAGGCAGTGCGAGATCAAAGCCTCCCTTTGTAGTCTGGACAACAATTAAGAAAATTAGACCTTACTTAATGGTCTTTAATTGACACGAGTATGGACTTAAATGGCTCACTGATTTTTTTTCTAAATCTAACATTAATTTGGAAGGAAGAAATAGGAACGGTCATCTTATTTGGAATTTGTTTAACATTATGGGAAACTTGACTTGTGCTATAGTAATGGGCATGATATATTGTCTCAAGATGCCTCTTCATTTAAATGATTTTTAAAAAGAAGAAAAAGACAAGGGCCGACATCACACTAAGCCTGCATCTTCCCATTTACAGCAGGGGTGAGAACTGCCGGCTCAGTTCCTGTGCAGGATCCAGCAGCATGAAAACTTCAGTCGATACAACACCAGCTATTAGAGATGAGGAAGATTACCTTCTCTTTAACAGAGTGTCTAAAAAATAGGTGTCTTCCCAAAAATGCCAAACTCACAGAAAAAGAGATCGGATTTGTGGTTACCAGAGGCGGGAGGCTGGGGGAGGGAGACTTGGAAGAAGGCGGTCAAGAGGTACAAACTTACAGTTACAGGAGAAATAAGCACTAGGAATATAATATACAACAATGATGACTACAGTTCACACTGCTGCATGATACACAGGAAAGTTGTTATGAGAGTAGATCCTAAGAGTTCTCATCACAAGGAGGAATTTTTTTTTCCTTTTCTTTTTATTGTGTCTATATGAGAGGATGGTTATTAATTAAACCTATTGCGATAATTGTTTCACGAGATACGTAAAGCGAACCCTCATGCTGTACACCTTAGACTTATACAGAGGTGTATTTCAATTATTTCTCAATAAAACTGGAAAAGAGGGGAAGAAAACCACTAGGAGTGTTCCTGGATCTCTGCTGGTTTTATTAACACGTGGTTCTGCTAGAAAGCAGTGTTTACTAACATATCTCAAAGGCTTTTTCAGTTTTGAACTGAATGTACGATATCAATAACCTGAGACTGTTCCTTGACTTTGGGTTCCAGAGTAAAGGAGCCAAAGCCTCTGAAGCGCGGACACCTGCAGTGGAAAGTCTCCTCCTCAGCTGAAAACTCTTTTCCTTCTCAAAGTATTTTTAAACTCTGGGCAGCTATTTTTAACTCCCCAAAGAGCTAAACGTGGGCTTCCCTGGTGGCGCAGTGGTTGAGAGTCCACCTGCCGATGCAGGGGACACGGGTTCGTGCCCCGGTCTGGGAGGATCCCATGTGCCGCGGAGCGGCTGGGCCCGTGAGCCATGGCCGCTGAGCCTGCGCGTCCGGAGCCTGTGCTCTGCAGCGGGAGAGGCCACAGCGGTGAGAGGTCCACGTACCACAAAAAAAAAAAAAAAAAAAGAGCTAAACGTGTTACTGCTTCCCTGACCTTGACTCTCACTGAACCCAGGATATGTGACCTGTTCCATAAATGAACTACCCACCCGTAGACGAGGCCTCTCAGTCAACAAACGCCTGCTGAGCATCTCCAGGGAGCCAGGCCCTGCTGTCCACGCCACCACTCCCGTCCCTGGGCTTTCCCTCGGCACAGCCCCTGTCCCCAAAAGGCCTCAAATCCAGGTTAAACAGGGGGGAAAATGCAGCCGCTCGCTGGGTAACTTAGGAGGGAAACCTTCATGGCCCTCATTCATCCTCTAATGAAGATGTTCTGAGGACCATGTAATGAACCAGCTTTTCCCTTAAACTCCCTCGTACCAGCCACTTCATTTGCATTCCTACCTGAAAGCCAAAATCTGGATTCCACTAGCTGCAACATTCTGTTCCTCACCAGACTCCTAGCTACCAACACTGACTGATCCACGTGCCTCAGGACCAAAGTCATCTTCGCTCACTCGCTCATCCATTTATTCATTCAACAGGGCTGCCCTGTCCACCTGTCACTGAGAACACACCAATCCTTAAACCCTTAAGACCTTCCAGGGGTATCTACACCGCCGTATACATCAGCCCCAGGATCTCAACTCTGCTACTATTCAGTCAATTAGACCTACAGACTTGAGAAGGTTATTTAAGCTGAGTCTCCTTGACAAAGAAAAATGGAGCTAAAGTCGACCTCATTTGGTTCTTGTGAGGATTAAAAGAGGCAGCACCCCTGAGCACCAAGCAGCGTTTCTGATTCCCCTGCAAACTCCAGCAGCATTAGTTCACCTTTCCTCTCCCGGCCCCTCTCTCATGCCCAGCACCCCATCTCTCCTCATGGCCCCCATTCCTACTGCTGTTGTCCTTCCTATGTTTCCCCAATACTGAATCAACAACTTGTAGATACTATCACTCCAGCCCTCTCCTTGGAACAACTTCTCCACGTTCACAGCCAATCTGAACTCCCAACACTTACATCGCCTCAGGAAGCCAGCCTCCTCCACAAACCATTCCTAAACCAACTACATTTCTCAAATGCTAAGGATCGTGCAACTCACCTGGGGATCTTGCTGAAAAATGCAGTTTGATTCAGTAGGTCTGGAGTAGTTCCTGAAATTCTGCATTTCTAACACTTTCCCAGGCAACGCTGAGATTGTAATACGTGGACACACCAAGTTACAAGAACCTACACCAGGATACCACTTCAAGATGCCATCGCGTGGGTCACAAGTCTGGGCGGGCAGGACAGGAATTTACGTTCGCTTTAAGACCTGGAGACCTGAAGCCATGCCTCTTATGGAGCTGTTAACAAGCCAGGGAGAAGCCCCGCCATGCGGGCATGCTCTCCCCCCTACCCCACACCGTGCTTCACCAGAACCCCGCTCTGCTCCAACACCCTGCTTGCCCCACCCAGGGAAATACACTAGTCCTTCTGGTCACATGACACACCATCAAGCGACGGTCCCCTGGGAGGATCTTCAGGTCTGTTCTTATCTGCCCATGTCATGTCTACATTTCAGATCACAAAATCCTACAGCACAGGTTTCCTGGACAAATTCCAGCTTCATTCTAGGTTCTAGAAAGATTCTGAACAAAACGATCTTGCTTTCTAGAATCTTTCTTTCTAGAACCTACAATGATCCATCCAAGCAGGGGGAATGTGACTTGGGTGTGAAGTGTACCTCCTAAAGCTCTGCATCGCAGCAGGACTCAAGGCCAACTGAGTTATGTGTCAGGCTTAGCAGTACACACAGGCAGACATCAGAGCTCCTGCGGATTCAGTTCAGACCACAGCAATAAAGCGAGGCACACAAATGTTTTGGTTCCCTGTGCAAATAAAAGTTATGTTTATACGATACTGTAGTCTATTAAGTGTGTAGCAGCATTTTGTCTAAAAAATAACATACATACCTTAATTAAAAAATACTTGCTAAAAAATGCTAACCATCATCTGAGCCTTCAACAAGTCGTAATCTTTTTGCAACAGTAACATGATAGATCATTGATCGAATATACTACTAATGAAAGAGTTTGAAATATTGCGAGAATTACCAAAATGTGACACAGAAACACGAAGTGAACAAATGCTGTTGGAAAAATGGCACCAACAGACTCGACACGGGATTGCCTCGACCTTCAATTTGCAAAAAAGCGTTAACATCGAGCACAGTAAAATGAAGTATGCCTGTAAATGTCCCCCCGAAAAATGCTTTACTTGCAAAGCTCCTTTAAAACAGTAATCACTGCCAAGTTTTGAAACAAAAATTATGATCATCACGCTCAGAAGTTTTAAAAAAAAAAAAAATCAACCTTTTGGGGATGGAATTCATCTCAGGCTTAAGATAAATGGTGCTATATAATAAGCAAAAAGCTAAGTTAGCAAAGGCTAATTTTACATAAATCATATTCAGAAAAAAATTAGCAAGATGTTTTAAAGAATTTTAGGGTAGGCATGTTTTTCTCAATATGAAAATAAACCAAAACAGAGATTTTGAAAATACCATACCATTTCTTGTGAAACATAATCTGGACTTTGTGTATCAGCAGAATAAAAAGAAAAGTCATAGGTGAAGGTCTTGGTCCGTTCTCTTCCTGAGTCCCCAGTCCCTCCTTCTGGTATCTAGAAAGAGATGATTATGACAATAATAACAACAATGTAAGAGGAAAATAATAATAATGTGAAGAGCACTGTCAGCAAACAAGTAATCTGTCCAATTCAAGAAAAAAACTTCATAAAAAGCACACAAATGATCACCATTTTCCATTATTTATACACTGGCTCAAATCCATTTAATTCCTCACCTCCTGAATGAATGAAGGAATGAATGAACAAGCAAGCAAACCTCAACTCCTCCCAGCAATTCAGGCTCCTACGATATGACCCAAGGCTACTTTTCTGGACATTTTATCATGATTACCTTATATGAACCTGACACTCCAGCCAGACGCTATGTTTTTCTGACTTCAATGCTTTTTATTGCTGGAGTCTGCACAACTCCACAGGCTGCTGTTCACAGAGGTGACAATGTGAAAGCAGTTGTGTGATCCTGTGGCCCCACTGAAAACTGCAGGTCAGAGGCCTCCTCTTCCACAAAGCTCCCCTTGGGCACTGCATCCAGAAGTAATTCTCCCACCTCTGAGAGACGACTCTCCCAGGACACATTGTATTATGAGTCTATTGCATATGGTTGCGTACATCTTGTCTACCTTGCTATGTACCAAAATTGAGGCAAAAACCATGTTTAAAAATCTTCATATGCCACCAAGGCCTCACACAGCTCCCTGGGCATATGCGGAGTAAATGTAATGGGCATCCTATTTTCCAACATAATTCAGATACTATAGTATACATACTATAAAAAAAGAAAATTGTTTAAGGTTCTTATTATTAAAATGTTTAAAAATCCAGGCATCTATTCTGGTTATATCAGACAAGGCAATGTTTTGTAAAACTCAAAAAGCAACAGAGTAATCAAGGAAAACAGATTCCATAACACACAAAGGAAGGAGATTCATCCAAGGCCATGGGTCTCTCCACTCCGTTCCGGTAAATATGATGTTTGAATGACTTTGACCGCAGCACTGTGAGCACACAAAGGTATACGAAGAAGAGCAAAGCAGAGGTAACCAACAGCAGAGAAAGAACAAGTGACCGTGAGAAGATGTGGGAGGTCAAAGGAGGGAAAGCCAGGTGCGGGCCAAGCAGAGCCAGAAGGTAGAACTGCGGGCAGCGGAGAAAGAAAGACATTCCACTGGAGAATGCCTCAGGCCAAGGGGCACCAGAGCCTCAGAGGAGGCCTCTCGAAATGCCCAGAGCACGGCCCATGCGAAGATGGGCACATTCCCCAGCTTCTATCACTGGGGATCAAGTTGCACGACTTTGAAACTGGATTTCAAAGCGTCCAGTCCCTTGAGCCACGAATTAACAGAAATCCAACCAGAGACTGATCTGCACTTGGCCGTGGGGCACCAGGCCTCTGAAACCCAAACCTGTGAGCTAATGACAACTATCGGAGGAGGATGGGGTTGGGTTCATAAGGCACATGATTTCTTTATTATTGATTTTACACACTTATTTTTCCCCTAAGTGAAAAGTATTCAAGGTCCTTAACAAATTCACTAACCAAAGAAAGAAAAACAGGATACTTTAAGTACAAAAAGAACTCACCATCTCAGAAAATTCTGGGATTTTTTTTTCAATTTTCTTTTTTCCAGAAAAAAATTTCAGTTTTTTAAATTTTTCATCCTCTGAGTTTTGAATAATAATACCAGCTTCTCTTGCAAAGTTTACAAAATTATTTTCATTAAAAATGAAAACAAATCTAGGGCCAAAGCTTCTTTAATAATTCACAATGAGCCAACTGCCAGGCTAAGGATCCACCACAGGATACAGGATAGAAACGCCTGGGTCGGGGCTAAACCCATGAGGTCACCTCCCAGAGCTGCGGCTCAGGCCCGGCTCTCAGGTCAGCGAAACCAGGGACGGGACAGGAGACAAAGCATCAACCCTTTTGCCTTGTGACCAAGCCCAAGCCAAGTGCAAGCTGACGTGGTGGACTGAACAGAGAAAGGAGGGCTGTGGAAACAGCAGATGTGTTGTATTTACCCACAAGCCGTTGGACGCGGAAACAAACACACAACTCACAGAACTGGAGCCAGTCCAGGCCGCTACTTGCCTTTAAGTTTGTGATTGTTGTTTTGCTTTTCTCCATTTGAATAATGAATTTGGCTTCCAAGTCCTTTTCCCTGCAACACAAATAATTCAGCGTTGGTTAGGAGAGAAAAGACTGTTTTTACAATATTTGTTGTATTTACTTTTTACATATGGCAGTTTGTTTTTAAATGGCACGTGAAGCACAATCTCTGATACACCCCCGTCCTGAAACCTTACGAACGTAAACTTGAGGACGCACAAAACAGATGCCACCATCAAAAACTTAAGACTGAAAATACTGTGTTGGCGAACCCTGGAAGAACGTCTACCTGTGAGTCAAAAGGAGTCTATGTGAAATGACAGAAACCAGGGACATTGTGTGACTCGGATAAAAGAGAAGCCCCACCCACCCGGTACAGAAGAAAGTCACCATATCCCTCCATCCAGGATGAGAACTAAGAAGAAACAGGAGTCGTGCTCACAACCAGGTGCTGCTTCTAGAAGCAGCCAGGGCACTGTCCCCTCCCCCCACCTCCTTTCTATACCCATCCAGAATATGTAATTCCTAGAAGACACCAGAACAGGAAGTTAAGAGAAATCCTAAAAAGTACAGTTCTCTGAAAGAAATGAGACTACACCCACACAATGGAGTGGGATGTCCCTGGCAAAGGAATGAGGAAGGTCTCTATGTACTGCTGTGGACGGAGGCCAGGGTTCGTTAAGTGGGAAATGTGAGGTGGAGAAAAGTATACACGGGATGCTACTTGTATTTAAAGATAAAAAGGATCGTGTATTCATTTTTCGAAAGGTTGCCTATGGAGAAAGAAGATGAAGTGGAAGAGACAGGGAGAGAAGCTAGAGTTCTAGAAAAACACCTTGATCTATATAGATCATCTTTAGAATGATGAAAATAAGTTACACAAAAATAAAACAAAATTATTTTTATTAAATAACCTAAAACACAAAAGTAAGTTGAAGTAAATGAACCTGTGTGCCGCATGGTGAGAAAAGACCTCATGTGCTAATTCCTTAGGCGGGGGAATCTAGCCTAAGGAGAAAAAGAACTACAGAGCAAAGATATTGTGGGTTCAGGAATCATATTTTTGGTGATAAGTGTAGTTATCCTGGGATTTCTGTTTGTGTATTGTGGGATAATACATGAGTAATTATGCTGCTGCCGCTGAAGGACCAAGGATTTTGGTTGAAAGGAGATACAAACATTAGATTTGTTAAAAAGAAACTATAGGGGGCCTTCCCTGGTGGCACAGTGGTTAAGAGTCTGCCGATGCAGAGGACGCGGGTTCGTGCCCTGGTCCGGGGGGATCCCACGTGCCGCGGAGAGGCTGGGCCCGTGAGCCATGGCCGCTGAGCCTGCGCGTCCAGAGCCTGTGCTCCGCAACGGGAGAGGCCACAACAGTGAGAGGCCCGCGTACCGCAAAAAAAAAAAAAAAAAAAAAAAGAAAAGAAACTATAGGGCCAAAATGCAATCACTTATGCTAAGCCCCACCAAGATTTAACACCTTACTTAATGTAGTTTCAGCCTCTCCCAGGAGTAAATCTTGAACCAATCAGTATGGAATTTCCTGGTCTACACTAATATGGTAACTTGCCTGGTAAGACCCCCCCTGCTGTCTCCAAGGGAAGCTGACTTTGCCTGAAATAATCCACTTTTTTAACTTCCTTATCACACCCTCCTTCTGCCCGTAAAAGCCTTCAATTTTGCACAGCTCCTGGCAGGGCCTTTCAGCTTTCTAGGTGGGATGCTGTCAGATTCATGAATCACTGAATAAAGCCAATTAGATCTTCAAATTCACTCAGCTGAATTTTTCTTTCACAGATTGCTGAGGCTAGGTAAAACCTCTGTAGTCCTGAATCTAAGTGGGAAATGCTAACATGAACTTTATCTGAAATTGAAAAAAAAAAGTACTCCCTAGCTTTGTCCTCTGAAAAGGCCTAGAATCTTATGGCCAAATTATAGTACCTAAATACCATTTTCCACTAAGGTAAGCCAGGGCTCATGGAGAG
Organism: Globicephala melas; assembly: GCF_963455315.2. Classification (NCBI taxonomy): domain Eukaryota; kingdom Metazoa; phylum Chordata; class Mammalia; order Artiodactyla; family Delphinidae; genus Globicephala; species Globicephala melas. The sequence goes on along the minus strand of NC_083328.1, from coordinate 44,268,273 downwards.
AGCCTCAACCCAAATATACAGGCGGACCTTGGACACGCTGCAGGTTGGGTCCAGACCACAGCAATAAAGCGAATATCACAACACAATGAGTCACACGAATTCTGTTGTTTCTCAGAGCGTATCAAAGTTACGTTTAAAATGTTCAATAGCATTATGTCTAAAAAAACAAGGTACGTACCTTAATTTTAAAATACTTTATTGCTAAAAACTGCTAACCATCATCTGAGCCTTCAGCAAGTGGTAATCTTTCTGCTGGTGGAGGGTCTTGCCTCAATGCTGATGACTGCTGACTGCAGTGGCTACGGCAATTTCTTAATATAAGACAACAGTGAAGTTTACCTTGCCAATTGACCCTTCCTTTCCTGAACAATTTCTCTGTAGCATGCAATGCTATTTGATAGCATTTAAACCACAGACTCAAATTGGAGTCAATCCTCTCAAACCCTGCTTTATGAACCAAGTTTATGTAATATTCTAAGTCCTTTGTTGTCATTTCAACAATCTTCACAGCATCCTCACCAGGAGCAGATTCCATCTCAAGGAACCACTTTCTTTGCTCATCCATAAGAAGCAACTCCACATCCATTAAAGTTTTTTCACGAGATTGCAGCAATTCAGTCACATCTTCAGGCTCCACTTCTAGCTCCCTTGCTATTTCCACCACATCTGCAGTTACTTCCTTCACTGAAGTCTTGAACCCCTCAAAGTCATCCATGAGGGTTGGAATCAACTTCTTCCAAACACTTGCTAACATTGGTATTTTGACTTCTTCCCATGAATCATGAATGTTCTTAATGGCATCTAGAATGTTGAATCCTTTCCAGCAGGTTTTCAAGTTACGTTGCCCAGATCCATCAGAGGAATCACTAGCTATAGCAACCATAGCCTTATGAAATATATTTCTTACAGAATAAGACTTGAAAGTCAAAAGTACTCCTTGATCCATGGGATGCAGAATGGATACCGTGTTAGCAGGCATGAAAACAACATTAATCTTGCTGTCCATCTCCATCAGAGCTCTTGGGTGACCAGGTGCATTGTCAATGAGCAGTAACATTCTGAAAGGAATCTTTTTTTTGAGACCGTCTCAACAGTGGGCTTAAAATATTTAGTAAACTATGTTGTCAAGAGATGTGCTGTCATCCAGCTTTTGTTGTTCCATTTATAGAGCACAGGCAGAGTAGACTGAGCATAATCCTTCAGGGTCCTAAGAATTTTGGAATGTAAATGAGTATTGGCTTTAAATTAAAGTCACCAACTGCATTAGTCCCTAATGGCAGTCCTAGGTGGCATCTTCTTCCAACAGAAGGCTGTTGCATGCACAACATTGACTATCTGTTGTTTACTGTAGCCACCTTCGTAGATGATCTTAACTGGGTCTTAACTAGATCTGGATAACGTGCAGCAGCTTCTACATCAGCACTTTGCTTCAGTTTGCACTTTGATGTCACAGAGACGGCTTCTTTCCTTAAACCTCACGATCCAACCTCTGCTGGCTTCACACTTTTCTTCTGCAGCTTCCTCACCTCTCTCAGCCTTCACAGAATTGAAGAGAGTTAGGGCCTTGCCCTGGATCAGGCTGTGGCGTAAGGGAATGTTGTGGCTGGTTTGATCTTCTATCCAAACCACTCAAACTTTCTCCATGTGAGCAATAAAGCTGTTTCGCTTTCTTACTCGTGTGTTCACTGCTGCAGCCCTTTCCATTTCCTTCAAGAACTTGTCCTTTGCCTTCACAACTTGGCTAACTGCTTGGCACAAGAGGCCTCGCTTTCAGCCTATCTCGGCTTTTGACATGCCCTCCCCACTAAGCTTAATCATGTCTAGCTTTTGATTTAAAGTGAGAGACGTGCGACTCTTCCTTTCACTTGAACATTAGAGGCCGCTGTAGGATTAGTAAGTGGCTGACTTTCGATATTATTGTGTCTCAGGGAAGAAAACAGGCCCAGACACATCATTTCCCTACCCGGCTTGTTCAATAACAACAATAAACTACAGGGAATATAAAGGTGGAAGCAGAACGTATAGATTAAAAAAAAGTCTAGCGATATATCAACCGACTGGATCTCAGTTCACATAGAAGAACATTTTTAGAAATAATAAGACATGTAGGGAAATGTTAACACTGACTAGATATGTGATGATACTAAGGGATTATTATTTTAGGTGTGATAATAGTATCATGATGAGTTTTAAAAGGCCTTAACCTTTTAGAGACATACTGAAATATTTACAAAAGAAATGATGCCTGGGATTTATCTGAAAATAATCTGGGTGGGAGGCTGGGGGAGTGGAGGCAGGAGAGGGTAGCACCCTGGCCACCTCAGGATGAACAGAGACAGCACAAACACCAGCCAGAACAATGAAGCCCAAAGAGTATGTTGCAGGAAACACCATTCAAGTGCTACAGTGGATCCCCATGGCCTGGGTTAACTTTTCCAAGCCAGTCTGAGGAAGTACAGGGCGGGGCGAACAGAACACTGGCTTAGAGACAAATCAATGAAATCCCACCTGTGTGCGTGTGTGGAGCCCCCAGTCCGCCCTCCAGGTCTTGGGCAGCTCCACTGTGGACCCAAAAGTGAGAACTGCCTCAGGGATACCCCGTGTTCACGACGCTGGAAAACAACAGTTGACTCAATCATCCCGCTCCACCGCACTCAACTTCCAAAGTGCGCTCCGCCCAGCAGAGAGCCACGCAGATTCATTTTGTTAATGCCACACGTGCCACATCCCGGTCCCTCCCGTTGCCACCGGGGTCATTTCTCAGTCACTCGTCAACCTACCGTGTCTAGATCTTTCACTCTAGAACCACCAGTATTATCAACAGATACCTGCTGGGAGCACAAAACCATCCGGGGATCTCAGAGGACCAGACGTGACCACGATGGGTGCTCACACCGCCTGCCGGTTCTTACTTACAAAACACAAAGGAATGCAGGTCACACCATGCCCACCCCGCGCCCACCCCTCTCGTGGGAAGCCAGAGGGTGAGGAATTCCAGGCTCGGAGGCTTACACCTTGGGAGCGGCAAAGTTTAAAGGGCCCTCCCCAGGATCATTTATCCCAACCTGTAGGTAACCAAGATAGTACCTGCCTAGTTCTAAATTAACATCCTCTCTATAAAAATACCAGGGGAGATACTGACGGAAAGGCCATTATGTAGCATTAGCGTCTTTTTTAACAGCCACTTCCGAAATCAAAACTGAAGATGCTCCAGTAAAATTAAAAAACAAAAAAAAACAACTGGAAACGCTCAGTGGGTTTCAATGGGTCCACAACCTTGAAATGGCAGAGGCTGGGGTGTGGTGGGGAGGGGGAGGGGCAGCCTCACTTTTCTGAGGGACCACAGTTCCCTCAGCTTCTCAAAGAGCTCTGTGCCCCAAAAGACGGGCACCCCAGCTCAGACCTGTTATTCAAAGTGCAGCCCAGGCACCAGCAGAGCCCAGAGTTCAAGGGATCACAGGCCCCCTGCGGACCCACCGAATGAAACCCACTTATGACAGGAACCCAGAAGGACCCCGACAACCCCTGATGCTGGGAAGCACGGCCCGGACACTATCTGAACATGACGGAGTCATAACCGGTCTTACAGTTACTCTCACGAAACGAACTCCACCACACATGATCTAGTTCGTATGCTGGGAAAATGCACTTTGTACTTTGACCTTTAAGTCTTATTTGTAAAATCACATGACAGAACTGGATAGAACCCCAGTCAGCTGACACTGTCTCGACTCTTTGCTCCAAGTCGCATGGTGGCTTCTGACCAAGAGCAGTAAGTGCCTAACATCATCAGACCTAGGGAGTCATCTGAGTGTCGTGACACCCAGGCTCCCTCATCCTGAGCACCCGGCCAAGCTTCCAGCCCTTCCTGTACCCGGATGGTTTTCCAACATCAGTGTGGCGCTGCTGCCAACAGCTTAAAATCATGCTAAGTGACAATCACAGCCCATCAAGATTCAGACGGAAGCCATCTGTTCCGGAAAGGGAAGTTCACGAATAACAATTTCCTGGACTCCTTCCTTCTTAAGTATAAACACGAAAACTGTAAGAAAAAGATGGATATTTACTCTGAAAATAATCTCTAAGTATAGTGTTATAAATACAAGGAAGCTAGCTAGAGATTTAGCCACAGACAGCAAATCTCACTCTAGTTACTGAAAATACTCATGGAAAAGCCAATGTAATCTCCATAAAGCGGTTATGATGGCTGGAGTTATTACACATTGAAACGAACCCTTTGGTGCATTCATCCCTGGTAGATTCCAGGAGGCCGTCAAGCTTCCAAGTGTTTCAGAGATGGAAGAAAGGACAAAGGAGGCCCCAGGCTCCCTTTCCTTCCACACTCTGCCGACCTGTCCCACTCGGGCCCCACGTCCACTGGAGACCGGCTTCTGCTCGTGGCCTTCTCTGCACCTCCAGGGCCTCTAACTATCATAGGTGACTTGACGGTCCACGTGACACTCCCTCTGGCAGCCTTACCTCCTGTCCCCCCCTCCCAACCCAATGGTCAGTTACCCAGTCCCATCCAATCTACTGCCAGGCTACCGACCTTGGCCACCTCTCCCACTGTCCCAGATCGGCCACCACCCCCCCCCGGAGTCTCTTTGCCTCCAACCTTGTCCCCTCTCATCCACCCTCCACTCTGCTGTCAGAGGGATTCTTTCCAAATACACATGGGACCGTGTGGCTTCCCGGCTTTACAGCGACTTCCACAGGCCACAGGGTGAAGCCCAACTCCCAGCGGTACCCCAAATGCCTTCTGACTGACCCAACCTGACCATTCCACACTATCCATGCCACCCTCCTCCGGCCAACGCTCACCCTGGCCTTCCTGAGCCTTCGTTGAGCCTCTGCCCCACCCCCTAGTCAGCTGACCAGCTCCCAGCTCCCCAGACCGTGAACGTCTCAGGAGTGAGGACTAGGCCTACTCGGTTTACACCCTCAGGCCCAGGCACGGTGCCTCGCCTTGGAGGTGCTCACAAAACGGCTGTTGAATGTGATGGACCAACTGATGAAAGCACTGAATGAATGCTCTCCCCACCAGCTGCCCTTCGCCAGGCGCATCCCCTCCTTAGGGCCACTTGCCCCGATGACCCCCTCACCACCCTTGCTTCTGGCTTTCCCACCCAGGCCCTCGGGCGAGGCTTGTCCCAGGTCCGGTCAGACTCATCCACCCTGTAAACCTTCAGGAACGCCTACCCGGCTCATCCCACCCCCATGGGCTCCACCCCTGCTGGTGTCATCTCTCCAACTGGTCTAGAGGATCCCACTTCCTCTTCACCCCACAACCTGAGCCCTCCCGGCACAAAGGCAACGCCCGCAACCAGCGCTCGCTGGGTGCTTTGTCTTCCAGTCTTCCAGCTGAAAACTGTGCGACACCAGGCACTGAGACGTCTCCCAGTCCCAGGTCAATTTCCTCTGACATTTACGAAACATGGGAAATAAATCTTGACATTTTTCTCATGCTGAGGAAAATAAATCATCCTAAAATATTATTTGAACACTGACTTGATAATAGAGCAAAATGAACTATGCCTCTGCCTGGCCACTTTGGTGAATTGGGTTTCTCAAGCGAAAAGTCAATTATGGTTCACTCATATAAATAAGTAATTTATTTAAAAGGTCTGGAAACTAGATCATAAGACGCTACAAATGAACCCGCTGGAGTAAGTATGCTGAGTTATAGATCAATACTGAGGGGGGAGGAGGAGGGAAGGAGAAAGGAAAAGATGCAGAATATCCAGTCAGAGAAAGAGATGAATCATGTCAGCTCACAGATGTGAGAAGAGGAGAAAGCTTATTAGAAAAAAATAACCCTATGTTAATTCAAACACTTTGAATATGTTGTTAAATTAATCAGCATTTTAGATTGATTCCACTCATGCAGCTGATGGTGTTTGGTCACCCCATAATAAAACAGCTGGACTGGGTGACACTGAGATCCCCAAACTGGGCCACTAGCCTGGAAGATTATAATAAGAGTGGCTTATTCACCCTGAGTTCCAAAGTGAACCAGCATCCCCAAAGTCACCTGAAAAGTTACCTACTATGAACCAATATTTAACTGCCTTCATTTTGGTGGCCGAACACCCAAGAGCAAAAATTTTAAACTCTATTTTTAAAAAGAATGCATGAACATAACCTTCAAAAACTGTGAATCACTGTATTATGATATCACTTATATGTGGAATCTAAAAAAAATGGTACAAATTAACTTATTTATGAAACAGAAATAGAGTCACAGATGTAGGAAACAAACTTGTGGTTACCAAGGGGGAAAGGTGGGGATAAACTGGGAGACTGGGATTCACATATACACACTACTATATAAAAAAATAGATAACTAATAAGGACCTACTGTATAGCACAGGGAACTCTTCTAAATACTCTGCAATAACCTATATGGGAAAAGAATCTAAAAAAGAGTGGATATATGTACACATATAACTGATTCGCTTTGCTGTACACCTGAAACTAACACAACATTGTAAATTAACTGTACTCCAAAAAAAATTTTTAATTGTGAATCACTATACTGTACACCTGTAACTTATATATTATTGTACATCAACTCTACTTCAATTTAAAAATAAAATAGAAGTACAAATTAATTAATATAATTAAATAAAAAGAATGCATGACCTCCATGAGTACTACTACGGAAAGAAATCCAAGGAACACCGTTAGTGGGGGAAAGAATCAAGCATGCAGACGACGTCCAGTTTGCAGTCCAATAAGCAGATAAACAACATGGAGAGAAATGCACATCTATGCTTCTAGATGCACAGAACATCCCTGGACATTTCCGAAATGATAAGTGGGAAGCTGTTCGCAGAGAAAGCTGGTCACCTCTGGAGAGTACGTAGGAGCAGGACCTCAGGGGATGAGAAAATGAACTTAAAACACTTCCCTGTGGAAACTGTTTCAGCGTGATTCGATATTACTTTGATTAAAATAAGTTAGTTAATTAGAAGGCAAAAAGCCCCTGACTTTAAGCGCTGGGGTGGCTCCTTGGCGCCCCGGGGTGCGTCCGGGTCCTTACAGGGCTGGCTCACCGCCCCTCCCCTCCTGACTGTCCGGCCACACAGAGGACAGCTCCCCTTGGCCACAGCTCCCCCACCGTCGCCATCCACCACCTAGATTTGCCTCTGCCCCTCCCCACCCTCTGCATGTCCACCAGGCTCAGTGGTGTCAACACTCAACCCCAGACCAGATGCCCCCTCTTCGGGTAGCGGTCCTGCTCTCTAAGTGCTCGGTGAGCTGCTCAGTCTCTCCACCCCATCCAACGGCACGTCTCCTTTTCCCTTATTAGGGCTCCAGACAAACGACAGGGAACCCAGTTAAATGTGAATCTCAGATAAACGAGTCATGTTTTAGTATAACTGTATCCCAAATACTGCCTGAGACCTACTCAGACTTTACTTCGGCTTGCTGACTTGCCACCACTGTGCCCCGGGAGCACCCAGCGGGCTCTCCCACTTCGATGCACGTGGACACTCGCCTCCCTCCCCCAAGCCCAGAGAGTGAGCAGCCTCAGCCCCCAGCGCAGTAGTGGATGCTCCGTCAAGAGGTGCAGCCTCGCCCGTGTCAAAGTGTGAAATCAAACTCAGGGCGGGCCACTCTCCTGCAACCCTCTCTCCCCAGGCTACTCCTCAGCCTTTCTGGCCGGTCCTAAACACTCAAAGATCTTGCTGACCTAGCTGCTGTCCATCAAAATCACAAAAGCATCAGCTCGACTCCTGAGAAAAGCCCAAGGGTTGTTCTCCTGAAAGAAATCCAGGAGTGGCTTTTTCAGGCCATCAACCTGACTGCATCTCGGAACACACCTCGCCACACAGTGCTCAGCTGGAGGTCAGCAGTGCCATGACCTACATCCCAGCCAGGAGTCTGCGCAGCCCTCCTCCGCTCCCCGGGGGCTGCTCCGCGGCCGAGCCAAGGGCAGCAGTGCCGTCACAGCCTCAGATGCCATGCCGGGAGCATCTCGGGCCAAGCGAAAGCCTCCGCTGACCCCTGCCACTGCGGGACGGGGCCGTCAGGCTGTGCCTTTTATGATCTTCCCTGGCCTCCAGAGGGTGTAATAAACCTAAAAACTTAGGCAAACAGGCAACTGTTCCGGGCTGGGATCCCGGAGGAACAGACGATCGGGGGGCAGCCTGGCATGCAGGGTGTTCATTAGGGTGTTCATTAGGGTCAGGCCCTGGGAAAGGAGGAGAGGGCAGCAGGACAGGGCAGAGGGAGCAGCGGGCTGTGACCAGATCCAGGGGCAGCCCTGGCTGACCCCACAGACTGCTCTGGAGTAACGGTGGCCCCTTCACACCCCCGCATTGTGCAGCCAGGGACCAGGACCACAGGCTGCCTGGGAAAGGGGCTAGGGCCCCTGAGGGGCTGACACTGAAGGCCGTGCAGACAGCACTCCAGAGGCCGGGCAAGAAGCCCTTCAGCAAAGGATGCTCTGGGCATCAAGCACGGGGTCCACCACCCCAAGTCCCCTTAAATCGATGCTGCAGAGGGTGCTGACGGGCAGCAGCTTCCACCATCCCCAACTCCCCAGCAGGGAGCGAGGAGCTGGGGCTCCCAGGCCAGAAAGAAGGCAGACACCTGCTTTCAGTTTTCCGCTGAAGGAAGGACAGCCCAACAATCAGAAGTGTCTCAATACAAACTGAGCTGTCCTGAGATGCACAGAATCATCACCGAGGACGTCTAGCCCGAGGCCGACTGATCCCTACCCAGGACGCCGGAGGGGGAGGTTTACGTATTCCTTCAGTCCACGAATATCAGTGAGACCGTCAAACGCCAAACAGCACTCTCTCTGCACAGGGATAAAGCAGTAAAGAACACGGACAGAGTATTGTCTGGAGTCTTCATTTTAGTGGAGGGGTTAGAAAAAAATAAATACAATACCATTTTAGATACTGGTTAAGTGCTGGGAAGAAATGAAACGGTGTCATGGGCTAGGACTGGGGTCAGAGGCAGGGGGAGGCAAGTCGTTGCAGAAGACCTCTCCAAGGGGGTGGTGTGTGAGCCAAGGGCCGACTGGAGCGAGGCAAAGACCTGGGAAGGGCACGGCAGGTGCAGAGGCCCTGGGGCGGGAGCCAGCCAGAGGCCTGGGGGTAGAGCAAGAAGGCCAGCGGGCCTGCAGGAGAACGAGCGGGGAAGCAAGACGAGATCAGAAAGGGGGCAAGGGCCAAATGATGCCAGGCCTCGCAGGAACTGAGAGGCGACAGGAAGCCACAGACCCGGGAGGTCGTGTGCACGGGGGTGGCAAAATGCTTCTATATTTTTAAATGATCCCTCCAGCTGCTGCTCAGACTCTGGAGCGGGGAGAGTAGGGCAAGGAGACCAGTCAGGAGGCTAATACAGGCCACGTGGGAGATGCTGGACCGGGGATGAGAGCAGAGACGCGTCCAAAAGACAGCTCAGCCAGATCTGGGTCCCCAAGCCCTGCCGAGAAACAGAATAATGTGAAGAGCCCAGACCTCCCAGAAGAGAATCTCCAGGACGGGGACCAGGCATCTGTATTTAACCTCCTAGGAGACGCTGATGACCACGCCGGCGTGGGAGCTGCTACCCTCGTTGCCCAGTGATGCCCTCCTCAACTCTGAGAAGCTGGGATCCTAAAGAGCGTGGAAGCCTAACTGCCTTGCAGCTCCTTCTGAGACGCGCTTTGCTCAGTGGTCTCGTCCCTTCCTCTGAATCCCCAGTTCCAGAATAAAAACCCAGCGCAGGGCTGTGCCTTCTGCTGGGTCCAGCTGGGGCCTCTCTTCTGAAGTCTACACCATCGAGAGAGAGAGAGCAGGTAGCAAAACAGCATGAAAACTTCTGATTCAATTTGCAGTGAAAAAGAAAGAAGGGGGCTTCCCTGGTGGCGCAGTGGTTGAGAGTCCGCCTGCCGATGCAGGGGACGCGGGTTCGTGCCCCAGTCTGGGAAGATCCCACATGCCGCGGAGTGGCTGGGCCCGTGAGCCATGGCCGCTGAGCCTGCACGTCCGGAGCCTGTGCTCCGCAACGGGAGAGGCCACAACAGTGAAAGGCCCGTGTACCGAAAAAAAAAAAAAAAAAAAAAGAAAGAAGGGAAGGGAAAATAATATGTACATACACCAAGTAACTATTTTCCCAATTCCCCTAAAGAAGGCACATAACTAGTAGCATTCTAGAAGCACAGGAGCAAAGTTAATTCATGGCATATAATGAATGCCTTACTCTGGGCACTGCACTTAATTCTGTCATGGAACCCTGGTCCCAGTTAGGAAAAGCTGGAAGATAGCTCAAGAATTTCATACATTACAAAACTCAAGCCCCAAACCATGAAGGACTAAATTTTGCTTGAGGCTGAAGATGACAATGACACTTTCACAGGGAATTTTGGACACGCTGCAGGGGGAGCACCTGGGGCCCAGATGCTGAAGGCGAGAGGGGGCTCAGGTAAATGGCGGTGACAAGAAGTGGGCTCAGGAGACCCCACCACCTGGTCTCAGCCAGAGGGAAACCGAGGCCCTGGAGGTTAAGTGACGGGCTCAAAGTTGCTCCTATAGTCAGCGCTGGGAAAGGCTGGAGGAATTAAGCCACAGAGAACCGCCAAGGGCACACTAGCACCCCTAACCTGATTTCAGCTACGTCCTCCTGAAGGTAGGAGCAAGGGATCCCAGTGGGCTAGGTCAGCACGTTTAAGGGGTTCACGGGAAGATTAGTCTAAACAGGTGCAAGTCACCAACTGCACCAGGCGCCGGATGGGGGAGCGCAAGAAGCCCATCCAGCCTCAGGTCCACACACACGTGTCACCCAAGCGCCCTGCCACGTTCCAAACTAGCCCTTCTGCCAGGACACACAAAGATCCCCCCGCTGGTCCCTCTGCCTGGAAGGTACTTTTCTCCTCCATCTTACTTATCCTTCAAAACACTTATAGATGTCTCCTCCTCCAGGAGGCCTTCCCAGAACAAGCCCCAGCCAATAGCTTCTGTGTGATGGCCCATCACTCACCACATCTGCTGCGTGACAGCCCACAACACACCACACCTGAGGTGCAATAGCCCCTCACTCACCACAGCAGTTTCCACTTTCTACCCATTTACTGCTGGGCCAGTATATTTTGTCTTCCCCACCAGTCTGGATGCTTCCTGAAGGCAGAGATAATGCCCTGCTTTTGATACATCCCACAGTATGTAGACTGTCTTTATGTACAGCAAGCACTTGGATGGATGAATGAACGAATGAATGAGTAAGCAAATGAAAGAATGAAACACATGAACTGAAAACAAGACAGTTTTCTTAAACTCAAGCACTAAAGTGAAGGAAATGCTTCCAAGTTTACTACACGTTTTCAATTTTTAAATGCAGATGAGTTTTGCCCCATAAATACCGGTTCCCTCGGCAGATGTTAACTCCAAAGCTCACTCTCCCCGCAGACCCACAGCTGTGACTCTGACTCCAAGACCAAGGCACAGGGACCTTCTGTCTCTTTTGAGTCACAGGAAAGAGGAAAAACAAGGATGTGCATGTGGCCAAACTTCTTCAATGTGCTTCTCCAAACACACAAGCAACATATTCATAAACAAAATTGCAGGACTTTTTCTCCAGAAGACTTCACTTGGAGTCAGAGTGGAATAAGATGCAGTCTTGGTCTCGAGTAGCATTTCCACCAAGCCCTGCATCTGGTGTTGCCCAGCAGAGTGGGTTAATTGTTGTGGGGGGAGCATTAGGCTTCGGAGAGCTGGGTGCAAATCCTGGTTCTTAGCTCTGTGACTTCCGCACTTCATTTAACTTTGCTGAGCCTTTGTTTCCTCCTCACCTGTAAAAGTACTGAGCTTCCCTCACATGTAATTTTTTGCTGGAAGATGTGACAGAGGAAAGCAGGCCCCACAAGGCCAGGCACCAGCAGACCACCGATATGCTCTGTCACTTTTGGCACAAATCCAAGATCCATCCATTTATTCAACAAACGTGCACTGTGCCTCTCCTGCCCTCTGGGAACTTACATTCTGGTGGGACGATGCATTTTAACAAAACCTTTGCATTCCTTTCCCAAAAGAGCTGGAAATGGAGGAAATCCAGAAAATATATTTTGCCAAATATTCTAGCCAGATCTCAGAAAAATGAGGAGCCACAATATAGCTGATCTTCGTAAATTTTGTTTATAAAATGTTTATCTTCATCAACACAATGCAGAGGCCACGGTTCATAAAAAAGACAAGAGTATCAGAAACACCAAAATTCTTTCACTTATTTTTAAATGCCTGTGAATTACGTCTAGTTATTCTGACTTAATCCACACTGTCTGACCTGAAGACGTGACACACACTGTCCTTCCCGCACCGTGGCCAGCAGCTCCCTCCCTGCCCCCCTTGGCAAGCATGCAATGCTCATTCATATATTAAATTAATGGGAGCAACAGAGGCCAGAGGCAGGACTAGGTCAACGGACAAACACAAACGTCTCCCCTTTACGAGGCTCTCTGGGGATGCAGAGATATATGATCACAGTTCTTGCCCTTCAACAGCCCACGATCACCCGCAGTGGGTGAGAGCAAACAGGCTATAAAAGCAAAGCCAGCTTGGGGGTGGGGTGAGTGGCAGGGAGGCCGGACCAAGGAGACGGGGCTTCAGTTGGCATCGTAAGTGAGACAAAGTCGGCCCAGAAAAGAGGCCCAATCATTACCTCAACAACACCCACGTTTTTATACTGGGAGAGAGGAGGCAGGGCCTCAGGAAGTTTCACCTGCAAAACATCAGGCCATTAACAGAAGAGCAGGCTGACCTTACCAGGGGCGTCCGGTCCCTGGAGCACATGTAGTCAATCACCTCCCGGCAAGGCCTCCCGCCCCAGGGCTCTCCAGGGGCTTTAGAGCCGCTGATGCCCAGCTGCACCCCATATTCATTAAACCCGACTCTCCGGGGTGGTAAGCCTCAGCTCGAAACGGAGGCCCGTGTCCCAACCTTCTGCTGAATGTTTCAGAGGGACAAGCTGGGACTCACCCATACTCAGATATCACCACCAAAGCCTGAAAAGGAAAACAAACCATAACCTGGACCTGTGAGAAACCAGGTGAGAGAGAGGGAAACAGACCAAGCAGGCCACCAAAACCCCAGGCAAAGGAGAAAACGCCCCCCGCGTGGGCAGGCAGCGCGCTCAGAGCTGCAGCTGAGGTTCGGGTCCGAAGAGCCGGGCTGAGGCTCTGGATCTGTAACCGACCAACCCTTTGAGGACCACTAGGCCTGTCCACCCATCCCCAAACCTGCCTCCGAGGGGGTGCCAGGTTCAGAGGGCAGACCACTAAGCCTCGCAGGCACAGACGCTGTCCTTACTCAGTGCCCCCCACAGAGCCCACAGAGGCTCCCTGCCGAGCCGCATCTCCCAGGGGCACCCGCCCCCACGTCCCCTCTTTTCTGATCTACGTGGCAACCAGGAGAGGACCAGCATCTCTAAGCACTCAGTGAAATTCACAGAGGCTTGTGGCGCAACAGTGGGATGAGCAAAGGACACTCAAAGATGACCCCTCCCCAAAACAAAAGCGGACAACACTGACACTGTAGGGAGGTGGGGAGGGGAGATGTGTAAGGTGAACAACAGTCTTAAACGAACAAGGAAAGCAGGACGATTTTTAAACCTCCATCATAAACCAGAAGGTTTACAATGGCATCCCAGGGTGAGGGCTGGTACAGGCCATGTTCTAAAACACCTACCGGGGTAGGGATAAATTAGGAGTCTGGGATTAACAGACACACACTACCATACATAAAATAGGTAAACAACAAGGACTTACTGTACAGCACAGGGAACTACATTTGGTATCATGTAATAACCTATAATGGAAAGAATCTGAAAAAGTATATCTATATATATAAATGAATCACTTTGCTGTACACCTGAAACTAACACAACATTGTAAATCAACTCTACCTCATAAAAAATTATAAAAATAAATAAAACATCTTTAATTCATTGTATTTTTAAAATCAGAAGGTTTTACATACAAATCTGGGTTTCCGACTTCTCTGGAAGCATCCACAGGAGAGCAGGGCCTGCTCCCCGCTCCTCGCCTGGCTCCCCAAACCTGGGAGCCGAGACACCCTCAGCCCCCCACCTCCCCCCCACCCCAGGAAACCCAGAGACTTCACAGAAGGGACTGTGCCTCTAACAGCAAAATCCTTTTTGTAAATTACGAACCGGCGGCAAATTTAAAGGATCTGATCGTGGTTTCTCAAACTTCATGCACTTTCTGCTGGATGTCATTACCTCCCCCAACCCATGGTGCCTGGACAGGGGACAGAGCCATGGAAATGCTGGCAGAGGCCTCGAAACTGATCAAGCTGACTTTTAACAACATATGATCTCACTCAGCCAGGAGCAAATAGGTCTGATTTGTTCAGGTATTGAGGATTTATTAAAGAAACCACCAGCGAGGGGCTTTCTCTCTCATGTCCTTCTGTCTTTTCAGTGTGGGCTGCACCCTCCTTAATTCTCACAACTCCCTGACAGTATCTTCAACCCTGCGTGAACTCAAGACACCTTTGGAAGAATGAAGCTGCCCTTCCCCGGAGCTGTAATGCCCGTGTAGCTTTCTAACGTTCTTAGTTCGAGAATTCATCCCAGGTGCCTTGAAATTGAATACTCTACCACAATTTACAGGCAGAAATAAGAGCAATCACCTCATCATCAAGCCAGGAGGGCCTGAGGTAAGAAAGCCCTCTGACACCCCCAGGCTTTTTGCAATAAAACAGAGAGAGAGCAAAACAGGTCTGGCCTCATCTCTGCGGCTGGCTGAGCAGGGAGTCCACGCACAATAAAGCAGGCCCCTCCTACGACAGCCACACAGGGCGAAGGAGGTCTCAGGTTGCACCTGGCCAAGACCTACACCTCTAGTTTGGACGTCATTTCAAAGGCAGAGGGGAGGAGGGGGCGAAAGCCAGCCCCTCCGTAAGGAGTCTCACTGATAACAGGATGACATCAGAGAGCAGGTCTGCTTCTGTTTCACTGGAGGCCTCAGCTCTCAAGTGTCGCCTTCCTGTTCTTTGATGATTAATCGAGCTTTTTCACTTGGCCTCCACTCTGCTGCACACTTCGATGCTGCCTCTGAGCCCCTCACGTTCCGTGGCTCTGCTGTTGGCATTTTCAAAGCTTGACTAACCCACTTCAGCATCTGAAATAGGAGGCTCTCCAACAGGAGTGCAGAGACCTGGCCCCGGGCTTGCCACGAGTCACACAGGGAAGGGACTTGAGAACAGCTGTGTCTGCCTCTGAGGTTAAATGAGTGGACAAAATCACATCACGCTGAAGCCACACAGAGAAAGCAAACTGCTGGTCCCGTTCTAGCAAATGCAACGTTAACATACAGCCACAAGGAACTGCTCTCGGCCCTCGTGGGAGGCCTCTGGGCCTCCACGGGCTGTTCCCTCCACGTGCTGTTCCCTCCACCCGCTACACCTGTCCTCCGCGGCCGATGCCCACTGCAGGCCCAACTGAGCCGTCTCTCCCTCCAAGGGCCTTCCCTCAACACCCCAAGTCTCAGTGAGACCCCAACATGGGCTTCCACATGCACCACAGGACCTGGTCCCACAGAGGCAAGGTCTGTGCCAGGCTGGTGGTCCACCGTATCCCCAATATGCAGCCCAGTGGCTTTTCATGGTTTGGGGGGCTCTGCAAGATCAAAACTATTTTCATAATGGCACCAGGACATTATCATTTGCCTTTTCACTCTCACTCAAGACGGCCCAGTGAAGTTTTCCAGAGGCTACAAGGTGTGTGACGACGGGTCATTCTGATGGCTGAGGGACTGTGTGCTTGTGTATTCTTCTGTTCTAAAAAGAGTCTGTTTTAATTTCTAATGTGGTAAAGATATCAATATAACCCACAAAAACAAAAGCTCTTTGGGGTCAACAATTTTTAAGGAATCCCCAAAACTTTGAGAACTGCTGGTCTACCACAAGGCCTGGCATACACCCAGCAGAGTTTAAATACTGTATGAATTAATCAATCAATCAATGATAGGCAGATGAAACCTCTATCAATACACTGATGTCTACTTTGTAGTCTGGTATGGACAAAGGATGGAAAAAAGAGGTGCCCAGGGGTCAGTTCACTCTTTCCTGGTTAAGAAGGGAAAGAAACAGATTCCCCAGCTGTTTGGCTGGGTAGTAGGTGGATGGCTAAGTAAGGAGATGAGTGAGTGGGTAGATGGCGGGGGCAGGGGGGGATGTATGGGTGGAAGGATGGATAGGTGGATGGATGGGTGGGTATGTGGATAGGTAGGTGGATGGATGGATGGATGGATGGGTGGGTGGGTGGACAGGTGGATGGATGGATGGGTGGATGGCTGGTGGCAGAGCAGGTGGGCGGGAAAGTGGGTCCACTCCAGCTGCAATGCACTAGCTCCCACCCCTCCACGTTCAGTCACACCTGATGGCCCCCCAGATCAGCCTGTCAGTCTCACTCCCTGGCTTTCTAACACACAAATTTCATCATGTTACACCCATTTGTAAAATGGTTCCCTTTATCTACAGAATCAGCTTTAAGTTAAATCATTTTAGAGCAGTGGAAAGGAAGAAACAATAATAACGTCCAAGACAGCACAACCTCCAGAATCTGGACCTCTCACCTCTCCGCCCCTGTGCTCACCAGCCAGCTGAAATGTCAGCAGTGTCTCAACACTGCAGCTCCCCAATCTCACTCCACAGTTTAGGGCCTCTGGACACTTTCTGCTTAAAATGCCATTGCCCGCCTTGTCTGCCTGGCCAACTCACTGTACAGAGTCCTGCCCTCAGACACAGAATCCTCCAGGATACTCCTCCCAGCCCTGAGAAGGAGCTACACTCAGCACCTCTACAGCCACACACCACTGTGCCCTGAACACCCATCGTCACCCACACAACAGGGGACATTCTCTTTGTGGCTACTGCTCCCACTAGATCGTGAGCTACTAGAAAGCAGGAATCATGCCCTTGCTCCTCTCTGACCAAAGCAAAAAGCCCAAGAAAAGCTCAATGGCCAGACAGATGCCAAGGTCACCAGGAAAACACCTGCTCTTCACCATGTGAAGCCTAGGCAGACCTCAAAGCTCCATTTCTGCCATAATGTCTACCTGTAGGCTTGAGCTCACGTTGATTTTCCTTTCTCCAAACACATACTGTACTTTATTATCTACACAGAGAACCTAATACTTGGTGACGAGTGGACAAAGTCCACTCATTGCTGAGTTATGTAAGATTCTGCTCCATCGTCACAATATTCATGGGAAATCCGAAGAGGTACAACACAAAATTGTAAGTTACCACTGATTGTGCCTACTCTGTGCAAGCACTTCACAGCCTTTAATTCCTTAAGCCATTAAAATAACCTTACAAATAAGGTAATATTGTCCCCATTATACAGATGAGGAAAGAAGAGACCAGAAGACTAAAGTATCCTTTAGAAAACCATGTAGGTAGTTCGTGGCAATGCCAGGATGCAACCCTGGGACCACCTGATTTACCTACCCTTCAACACCCATGCCTCTCTCGCACCTTCACTGAGCACTGTGTGAAAGTTTGGGATCATGGGGCAGTGAAAGCTCTGTCTTGCTAATTTAATCCAGCCACAGTTCAAAGGTATGCCCTCCAAGGAAAAGCTCACACACAAAAAAAAATCAGTTTCTCTTACACAGACAGCACTTACTGTCTGCTGAATGAGGGTATGAATGAATAAGAAATGGCAAATCAATAACTAAAAGCACGGTCCAAAGGCTAAAGAAAGATGGTAGAGAAAATAAATGGGATTTATCCAGGACTGACTATCAACAGCTGTCTCTCAAAAGTCAGAGTAGAATAAAAGGAGGAGGGGAAAAGATGGTAAAAGCAGAAACAACCACAAGATCCTCTGACTTTTTAAAATCAAAAGAGAGAGGAATTCCAGCCAAGATGAAATTAGAGACAATCAAATCAGTTTCAGAGCACTTATGTTCCAGGAAAGAAAGAATAAATTCCTTCCACTGGTCCTTTAATTCATTTATTACTCATCAGAAAGAACAGAAAATCTGAAAGCTGTTTGTTAGTAGAATGTACAGGCTAAGTTAACACTTAGGTTATAGGAAATAAGGTTCTCTTGGGGAAAAGCCCCATCAGGGATTAAAGGTCCCCACCTGTCCTTTGCATTGACATGGGGAACAATTAATCCAACCAAGGTGTTAAGAGCTCAAACAACCAAGGACACCAGGAGGCAAAATTCCTCAATCCTTTGAGTGGACAGAGGTACTGAGGTGGTGGGCGGGGCAGTTACCTATTCTCATCCTTAATATATCAGTATAGTCAAAGTTGACCCTAAGAACAAGAAAAGCTAAATTAAAAAGGAGATATTTTACAAGACAACTAAATGCCTTGTGTCATCTTGGACTGAATCTTGGACCAGAGAAAAAGACACTATTGGGCAACTTGGGAAATCTGGATGAATCAGATCAGTGGATAATACTGTATCAATGTTACTTGCCTGGTGTTTAATTATACTACAGCTGTATAAGGTGAAAGCTACACGAGAACTCTGCACTATTCCTGCAACTTTCTGTACATATTTCAAAATGAAAATTTTTTAAAAAAGAAGAAAAACATCTCAATTGGATCATCATATATGAGCACCGGCCCAGGACTCCTGACATTTTTCTCACAGTTAGTTGCCCTTCTATCTGCTCAAGCAGAGATAGCTCCTATAAAAACACTAACTTTACGAAAAGAAAGCCAACAGACCAAAATCCAATATTTTTAAAAGCTTTATCTCTGCAACTTGTTTCACTTCCGAGCTAGCCTCCATCACCTTGAATCAGTTTTTCTGGAAAGCTCCCTGGGGAACTTGAAGTCCCACTTAGAGGGAACTCATGAAGTGGTTTACCTGTGCCCCAAGCTGAGTCACTGTGATGGCTTAGACTCTGTTTAATAAATCCTGAAAATAAGAATCAGTAGGTGCACTCGGCAAGAGACCAAGACACCATGAAGCCACGAGAGCTTAAGAGACCAAGCTCCTGATACTGGGTATCCCATGGTGGACTCAGAATCCTAGACTCTTTGAAGTTGAAAATTCTCATTCTAAGCTTTATTTATCCTCTTGGGATCAAAAGCCCCACCCTCCACCCCCAGCTTCCAAGAGGAAAGAGGACTGACTTTCTAACAGCATCCTAATTTCAATGTTCCCTCATGTAGAAAAATCACATTTTACCAAGTTCTGCTCTGAATAATAGATTCACTACACTAGTGTTTTCAAACCGCCAATCATAAATTAGTAGATAAAGACCATCTTTTTTTTTTAATGAAATAGTAGACCGTAGAAACATCAACATGCATTGGGCTGATAAAGGTCTTACTGCAGATGTTTTAAATGCATAGTCCTGTACAATCGTCACCAACCTTCCAAAGTACAAATGTCCTTCATTTTAAATGTGATTAATCCTTTTTCACTAAGTCAGAGGGGAAAAAAAAATGTTTTAAATGAATCTTATATTCACAATAACTTTATTAGAAAATCTGAAATGTGTTACAAGGGGCAAAAAATAAATACTGTTGCAAACTGAAGTCAAAAACTTTTCCTGCAAAGTATTTCCCTCAGATATGTATTAATTACAAAGAGGAAAAAATATAACAATACAGCAGAGAAACCCAGCAGACACCACCTTGACCAAGGGACTGACGTGGACATCACCAGTAACGAGACATACTGGCATCATGACCCCCCCATAATAGGAAATGAAGGACACTTATGTGGCTTTCTTGCCAAAACTGCATAACTTCAGTTTAATCATGACAAACCGTGGGAGAAACCCAAACTGAGGGACATTCTACAAAATAACTGACTGGCACTCTTCTGAGACTTAGAAACTGTCACTGACCAGAAGAGATTAAGAAGACATGGCAACTATATCCAATGTGGGATCCTGCACCGGCTCCTGGGACAGAAGAAGGACGTTCTCAGGAAAACCATGTCCAGTTACCAGGGCTGCACCACGCTGATGCCTTGGTCCTGACAACTGCACCGTGGTTACGTAAGACGCTGATGTTAGGGGAAGCTGAGTGAAGCATATATGGGAACTTTACTGTATAATTATTTCAAGTTAAAAAAAAAATCCTTTTCTAAAGGAACAAGTGTGTTCTGTCCCATAAACTATATATCATTGAAACATAGTGTTTAACCTCCAATTCTCTAACCTTAAGAGATAAACATAACACGTATTTGATGTGTAATTTGTGTATAATTAACTTAATACACAGGGAAAGCCTGAAGCTTTCCCCAGGCTCTTCCTCAGCTCTCTTCTGCCTCCCCAGCCTAATACCCAACAGGAGGATCATCAAAATTCCCTTCTGCTCACGGGAGCAACGTGAGGCATCCCACGGATGCTGGGCTTCGGATCCCGGATTCCTTAAAAGCATCCACATACTGAAAGACTGGGGAGGAGATGACAGTTATTAATGCAACAAATATCTTCTGAGTACCTGTCTCTGCCAGGCACAGTTCTAGGCCCTAGGGAAACAGACAAACCCAACAAGGTTACCAGCTCTCACCGAGTTTATGGGCAAGAAGCAGGGAGACAAGAAACAAGAAAACAAAAATCCTTTCACATGCATACACATGCCCATGCACGTGTGCACACACGCACGTGCACACAAACTCAATAATGGTAAATGCTGTGAAGCCAGGAGACCAATGCAATGTGATAAAGGCTTCTCAGAAGAAGTGACATTTGAGCGGGGACCTGATCTTTCTCTGATCCCCAGTTTCTTCATCTATAAAATGGAGCTAAAAATATTCACCCCTGTGGGATTGTTGTCAAGAATTGAATTAGATAATGATGTTATAAGACTTAACAGAATTCCTAATAAGTGAGTGAGTGGCTAGAAATAGTCACTGGGGACAAAAATTACTTGTCAGGGCTTCCCTGGTGGCGCAGTGGTTTAGAGTCCGCCTGCCGATGCAGGCGACGCGGGTTCGTGCCCCGGTCCGGGAAGATCCCACATGCCGCGGAGCGGCTGGGCCCATGAGCCATGGCCGCTGAGCCTGCGCGTCCGAAGCCTGTGCTCTGCAACGGGAGAGGCCATAACAGTCAGAGGTCCGTGTACCGCAAAAAAAAAAAAAAAATTACTTGTCAACACCATTACGGTGAAAGCACTTTCTCAGTTGACTTTAAATTCTACACATCCCATTGAAATTGCTCCAAGTGTCTATGAGTAGATTGCTGATCACAGAAACAGTTATTTCCCCTCCACTGGGCAGCAACAATGAATAATGAATATACTTGGAAATGGACAGAGCAGGAAACACACATGCTCAGCCCAGAGTGGGCGAGAGTGAAGGAAAGCTCCAGGCCCCGCCAGCAGTCGTGCCTGATGTGAGTCACTGGGCCGAATCCAAGGGAACAATGACAACCTTCCCAGGAAGGACTTCTCCATCACGGAAATCAGCCAGAGGCTTCAACCTGGGGAAGGGCCTGGGCGTGGTGGGGCACTGTCACATCTCCCCCAGGCCGTGTAAGTCTAGCCGTAATGTATTTCGTTTCATAAAACAGGCCTCAGCAAGACTGCATCCCAATTCCAGGACCCACAAAAATAGAAAAAGCTACTGAAATAATTTAGGAAGTTGATCATGAAATGAGAATGTGTAGGCTAAATCAGCTCAGACCAGAGTGCTATCTACGTACTGCACAACTGGACATTTCTAAATAACCTCTGACACACACACACACACACACACACACACACACACACACACACACAAACTTCTCTGCCAGGCCCAGGTTTGCGATGCCCAGGTGAGGGCTGGGGTCTGAGTGCCTCACACAATCAGTAAAGGAGATTAGATTTTATTACAGGAGCCAAACTGCACAGGTGAACAGGGGTGAGCTCTCTCCTTCCTTTAATCCCTCCGTTAACTGGAAGGGCAGCGACAGGTGCCACCTCCTGGCCCCCACCGCCAGCCTCCCGCCCCCAACCCCACTAGCATCCCCTCCTACCCCTCAACTAAAACAGTTCCCTCCAGAGACAGGAGCCAATCACCTCCCCAGCCAGCTGGGCTCGGACCTCGACCTGCAGCACCTCCGATGCTGGTGACCCCCTCTCCTCTCCCTTGATGACCAGGACGTTCACTCTCCTGCTTTTCTCCCTTCCCGTCTCCATTGCCTGGCCCTCCACTCCTGTCCGCTTAAGTGTAGTTGTCAGTAACAGGTGATTATAAAAAATAATAGCAGCTCTGATTTGTTGAAAGGATATTACATGCCTGGAAGTATGCTAAACACTCTCTCCATATACACCCTTCCATCTAATCCCCTCAACAACTTATGCACTATCATTTTACAGCTGCGGCTCTCACATGCTGTGGCTTCCGTAGCCTTTTACAACTCTTAAACATAACTGAAGAGCCTAAAGAGCTTTTATTAATGTTGATATACCCATTTATAGTTACCATATTAGAAATGAAAACTGAGACATGTTTGACACAATGCACTGCACACAGACTCACGACGTCATCACACATCACGTAGCTTCTCGAAAACTCCACAGTACCCTCGTGAGAGATGAGAGTAAAAACAGCAAATATCTTACTATGGGTGTGAAAACAGTTCTGACTTTGTAAACCCCCTAAAATAGTCTCAGTGAGTCCTTGTTTACAAAAGAAGAAACTGAGCCCAGGAGTAAAACCAACCTGCCCAGGTCACTCGGCCAGCTACTGACAGCTCGGTCTTAACCCAGGTCATGCAGTTCTGCTATCCCACCCCTTCTTTCTTTACCATGGTCCTCCTCAGAGACAACATTCACTGCCACCACAGCCGCTACCACCTTCAAGCGACCCACCTCCAAATATGCACCTGCAGAGCTGATAACTCACCTGAGTTCCTACTGCCTGCAGCCCCACCAGCATCCTGAACCAACTCAACTGACCACCATGGCCCTCCACCCCAACAGGCTCATCCCACATCCTGACCTTGGCAAAGGTCATTCGTCCACTTAATAGGGCCCCAAGCCTCTCAGTCATCTGACTCTTTGCCTCTCTATGTCCTACTGATTGGTCTTCAGAATGTCTCTTGCAAACGTAAAAGACAGGATATAAGATAGTTATACGTTATGCTGCTACACAAACAGGAAAAAAAGACTGGATTTAAATGCACCAAAACTTTAGGAGGGGTCATCTCTGGATCCGTGGAATTATGAGCGATTTTCAATTTGATTTCTTTGGTACACTTTTCAGCAGACGTTTTTTACAAGCATACATTATTTTCACAATCAGAAAACACCGTGAAGGTTTTTTCAGGGTTTTGTTTATAAGTTTCATCCTTTGACTCCTCCTTTTCTGTTACTTACATCGCCAACCTGGTCCAGAATCCCATCCCTACTGGTCATACTCCAGTTCTCTGAATGGTCTGCCGGCACTGGCCTCTGCCCAGTCTAAAGGACATCTGAGGTCTCAGGGTCTTGCACCCCAGAATATGGCAGGAAAGTCAGTGGGATAATAGTGCATAAAAGGCACTTAGCACAGCACTTGGGAAACAGTCAATCAATGTTCACTGTTGCTGGAATGCTGGTATTATTTCCCTACACTGCTATATTTCTGAAAAGCCATCAGCAGCTCCCAGTGCCTAATAATAGTAGCCAATATTTATAGAGCCCTTACTCTGGGGCCCAATACTGTTAGCAAGGGTTACTTCATTCAGTCATCATCTCAGCCCCACAAGGGGGGTCCTGTGAAGATCTCCGTCTTACAGGTGAAGAAACTGAAGCACAGAACACCTGAGTAAAGTGCCAAGACCCAGAGCTAGGAAGGTGCAGAGCCGGGATTCAAACCCAGGTCAGGCTTACTGTCCAGTAGAACTTTCCACGAGATGGACATGATCTATCTGCCTTGTTCAGTATGTAGCTACGGAGCATTTGAAATGTGACTTGTGCAACTAAGTAACTACATTTTACATTTTATTGAACAGTTAATTTAAGGAGCTGCATGCCGCCAAGGGCCAGCACAGGACTGCAGTATAAAAGCCCAAACTCCCAAGCTTAACAAAGAAATGTCCTCACAACACCCTGCCCACCGACCTCTCAACTAATCCTTACACAAAGCTCCAGTGAGTCCAAGATCCCGGGTAACTGTACTCGGTGCCACCTGCCAGCCATCCCCACCCTCCTCTTATCTGAGTCTTCTGTACAATGGAGGGGCTTTAGAAATGAGAGTAAGAGAGACTTCAGCTCCAATCCGGACTCCACCGCGACCTAGCTGTGTGACCTCAGGTCTCTGAGCCCCTCATCTGCAGAATGCGGCCACTGTGCTAACTTCCAAAGATCACCAGGCAAGCACTTCACAGACGCTCCCTAAATGGTGGCTGGTTACACCCCTGCTTCGGGGCTCAACTCAAACCCCACCCTCTCATCCAAGGGACCCTGGGAAGCCCCGGAGACCTCTTCCTCCAGCTTCCAGAATCCCCTCACAGATTCTGTGTTATCTGCGTGTGTGGTGTGCCTGTGTCTCTCCTCGGCCACCAGCCCAGCCGTCCCCTGAGGCCAAGGGCTTCTGTCATCAGCAAGCCCGGGGACAAGAAGTCACCAAGCAAAGGGCTCTGGAGGGAAGTGGAGCTGGCTCAGCCGCACTTTATTATCTCAGGGGTCTCAGTTTCCCGTCTGTAAAATGGGGTGAAAAGACCTCCATCAGTGAGCTGGTGTGAGGGGGAAAGGAAGTTGCCAAGGTGAAGAAATGAGCACGGTGCCTGGTGCATGGTACCATCTTGACAGACACCACCCACCCTTAACACGAGAGACTGGCGTCATCACAGACCCAAGAGGCTACCACTGAGCGATTTTCCCCAACACTCCTGCTCTTAAAATGGGAAAACTTCAGTAGAGTCTAAAGACATCAACCCCAGTCAAACTACCACTGGCGTTTTTTTCTTTTGTTTTTAACTTGATTGACATGACAGCAAATTCTACCTGAGAGGCTGATCGGGAAGAGAAGCTGAGAACCCTCACAAATAGAAGGCCTGGGGCGGACCTGCCTTATAAGACGAGAAAGTACATTATAACGCTAACATCTGGCCTGTTGCCAGCACTCAGCAAATTTTTTCTTTTTGGTAAAACATTTTTTAAATATGTGTTATGGAATAAAGGTACCATCATTCAATTCTAAAAGTAACAGTAATAATAACCGCCAATCTTGGGGCTTCCCTGGTGGCGCAGTGGTTAAGAATCCGCCTGCCAATGCAGGGGACACGGGTCCGATCCCTGGTCCGGGAAGATCCCACATGCCGCAGAGCGGCTAGGCCTGTGAGCCACGGCCGCTGGGCCTGCACATCCAGAGCCTGTGCTCCGCAACGGGAGAGGCCACAACAGTGAGAGGCCCGCGTACCGCAAAAAAAAAAAAAAAAGAAAGAAAAAAAGAAAAAAGCCATAAGGCAGTGTTAAGGTTCAGGATGGGCTACCCCAAAATGCACCTTCACGGCATATTAATTGTTTTAAATTAAAGTTTCTTAAGAAACGGCCAATCCAACAGGGTCACTCTCACCCTCCTTTCTGTTTCCCTGAGAGCAGGAGAATCAATCTCCCATGTGAAGGGCACACTCCCTTCACATGTGGAGGTAGAAGGACACCCTTACAGTCAAAAATAGGGAATCTGGAGCCTTGTTATTTCTTTAACTTACTACCCCAAGCCCAAACTCTGTTTAGGCTCTTCAATAATTGGGCACACAAAACCTAAGTTTCTTTGTCCTGTCAATTCCTTACAAATTTGTTTCTTTTTCTCCTGTTAAATCTTGGGTCAATTTTATTATTAGTCTAGCCACAAGAACTCAAGAGAGCGGTAGAGGGAGAAATTTCCTCCTCTCGGACAGTAGTAAAAACAAATTCATCACATCTTGTCCTTAATCAAGCACTGGGTGTTTCTTGCAAGGAGGACTGGTGACCGCAACAGGCTCCTCCTCAGAGTCAGTATTTCACCACACTGCCCCATCCTTCAACAGCCTGGCTGCAACGGCCAACCTCACCTCCCTATCACTCCAGGCCTTTCCTTCGGGCTGGTTGCTTCCTCTTTGCCTTCAGCGCCTGTACTCTTATTTACAATAGCCAAGACATGGAAACAACTGTCCATCGACAGATGAATGGATAAAGAAGACGTGACATATATACATGTGTGTGTGTATATATATATATATATGAATATATGAATATTATTCAGCAATGAAAAAGGAAATCCTCCCATTTGCAACAGCAAGGATGAATCTTAAGGGTACTATGCTAAGTGAAAGAAGTCAGAGAAAGACAAATACTGTATAGATCGCCTTTATATGTTGAATCTTAAAAAAAAGAAGCAACAAAAAACAAAATAAACAAAAAAATAACTTAGAAAAAGAAAACAGATTTCTGGTTACCCAAGACAGGGGGTAGGGAATGGGGGAATTGGATGAAGGGGGCCAAAAGGTACAAACTTCCAGCTATAAAATAAATAAGTCATCATGTACAACATGATGACTATAGTTAACACCATTGGATAGTATATTCGAAAGCTGTTAAGAAAGTAAATCCCAAGAGTTCTCATCACAGGGGAAAAAACCATTTTTTTCTTTTCCTTTTTTTTTGGAAAACTACATGAGATGATGGATGTTAACTAACCTTATCGTGGTAATCATTTCACAACATATACAAGTCAAGTCCTTCTGCTCTACACCTGACACACAGAGCGATGCGTCAATTACATCTCAATCAAACTGGGGGAAAATATTTTTAACAACTTCCTTCAATCCTCCCAGACAACCAGCTGAAAATTCTTTCTCCAGTGCCAGTGACTTTTTAGATAACTTTTTAAAATTACATACACAAGTTTTCAATTATTAATTATAACACCACCAATGAGCAAAGTAAAAACTCAAACAGTAAAGGGAAAAAAACCAAAAAAGAAGCCATCTATCTTCACCTGACACTCTTCATCAGCTCTCCTTCCCAGAGTTACCACTGCCAGGCTTCTTATGAATCACTCCATACAGGTATGGCCCTGTGTGTGCCTCTATGTACATATTTTTTAACACACACATTCACACAACTCTACTGTAGTGAGTGTGTATGTGGATATCTTGGAACTCTTAAGATCAACACATTCTTTTTTAAGTACTACACAGCATTCTACCAAATGAATAGGCAATAATTTAACAAATCCTCCATCACTGTACATTTAGATCATTTATGATTTTTTTGTTGTTGTTCCAATGATGATGCAGAAACATCCTTACACATACTTCTTCGTAGGTAGGAATATAATCCATAAAATAAAATCTTAGCAATGAAATTCCTCAACCAAAGAGTTTTATAAACCTCTAATCTGGACAGCTACTGTCAAATTTCCCAGCATGGAAGTCTCAGAGGTCTTGATCCTTTATGACTCCATCACCAACACTCAATGTTCAGTTAATATTCACCAATCTCACTAGTGAAAAATGGTTTCTTACGGCCATTATAACTTGGAAGCCTTTCCTTATGAGTTAGGCCAAGTACTTTTGGTTGGCCAATTGTATATGTCTTTCTATTTCACTCCCAACTTCCAGATCACTGTCTCCCCATGAAACTGCTCTTTGGAAGGCTATCAATGCTCTTGTCTCCAAGACCGAGGACCTCATCTTACTGGCATCCTCAGAGCACCATCTTGGCAACATCTGACAATAACCACCACCACCTCCTTCGGGAGACCTTTCTCCTTTCCCGCCATGACCATTTGCTCTGCTGGTTCTCCTCCATGAGCTGCAAGCCAATCTTCTCCCTGGAATCCTACAGAGAAGCATATCCCAGTGTCCAATCCCTGAATCCCTTTTCTTCTCACTGTAAACATTTTCTTTTTTTAAAATCTACTGAATATCTGTGCTTTATACATAAAAGTAAGATTTTCTCCTGCTGAGAAATTTCCTCCTCACTGTAACATTCTTAAACCGTCATCCACGTGCAAAAGATTTCCAAATGTCAATCCTCAGATCACCTGAGACCCATGTTTCTTACAGTCTACTGAACACCAGCAGAGAGACGGATGTCCTTCCCACACGTCGGACAGTGAACAGGGTCAACACCTGGGACAGCACTCATCCTGTGCTAGATGCTGTCCTTGTACTTGACACTTACTGCATCTCCTATAACTTTCAAACCCAAGAGAGAACGCACCCCCCTGACCGTCCACCTTCCCCAAACCTCTTCTACCTCCCTGAGCATCAAACCTCAGTTAATGACTCTGTGTTCTTCCCCTTTCCCCTCCTTCTCACCCAATGAACTGCCAAATCCCGTCAATTCTGCCAGCAGACTGCCTCCGTGGATCTTTCCAGGCTTCCCATCTCCACCTATGGCCAGACTACTGCTTCCTTACCTCTTGCCCTAATCCAGATGCCACCACAAGAGTTCTCTGCTGAGAGCACAGACATCATCACGTCCATCTATCTGCCCAAAGCACGTGGCTTTTGGACATGTTTCCTGTCTTCTCTCCACATACCTGGGCTTCAGGCCTCCACTGTCAAGGCACGCACCAGTAGCATCCCTCCCAACCCACCCAGGGTTTTATGAGAGTCCCACTAGTCTGCAGTCCCTCCCTCACCAGAAAGACACTCAGCAGACCTCACTTACCTTGTCCCACAGACAGCACCCAGCACAATGCCCGTGCATTTGGTAGGCGGCACTTAATTGCTTTCTAAAGCTACTCAATACAATCTCGTAGCATGCGCTCCAACACTTCTTTATTTCAAAGAAGGAAAGGAACTTCGATATACATGTAAATCCAAAATAAAGAACAATCTTTCAAAAACATCTAAATGACTCTGGGGTCCATTTGTCTTGTAGGACTGAATATACATAGAAACCTACGTATTTTCTTAGGACTTACAAAAAAGTCAAACTCCTTCCCTAAAAAGCTTTAGAGATAACTTAACAATCACAAAAGCACTGGTCTCCAATAGTTATAAACCAGAATAATGATTCCCTATCTGCCAACAGAAAAACAGATTCAGATGAGCCAAAGAAGGCTCCGGCAATCTCTTGATTTTATGATCTTCTGATGACCTCCAAAGTTGATACAAAGAAAGTAGCAAAGGCCATATGGTAAGTCAACTGTCCAACTTGACTGAGAAGCCAATAAAAACAAATGGCCTTGTGTGAACTGCTCCTATCAATTGGGAAGGACACATCCCATTTAGATCTACTTCATTCTTTAAAGTTCTTTAAACCAATTTAAAAAGCTAACTCTTGTAAAAACTGATTATAAAGTAGTCACCGAAAAGCAAACTATTCCTCAGTGAACGCAAAGTCAAATCATTCTGAAAAGCATTACTTCGTAGAAACATACAAGATTAAATTCTAAATGTGTTTATAATTCCCCCCCAGCTGTTAACAACAGCATATTTCAAACACGTGTACTTAAGTGTCCTTGATTTTTTTTTTCCAGGAAACAAAAGTTTTTAAAGTTTTGCCATCCACTCTTTAACCTTAAGTTAAGAACTGCTAAACTACTGATTAGAAGTTAGGGTTCAAGTTCAGGGAACTGAAATCACTTCTTAAGAGTTGAAAAAAGTAACACTGATAACAATTAGAGAACTTCTGAGTTGGCATAACTGGGGGGACTTCTCCTAACAGCTCTGGTGCCCTCATGACCACGCTCATGGATTTACACCCTCGTGAAACTGTTCCCTTGATGCTTTTTAAAGAGAGAAGAAGCAAACTTCTTCAAATTAATGGGACCTGGAAGAGTTAACAGGAATCTCCTCCGTGGCCTCGTGAACTCTCTACCCCCCAGGGCCCCTCCAGGGCAGTGTGAAAGGAACAGCAAAGCTTCAAGTGGTCCAGGCCCCCAGAGGCCACAGCCAGGGCCCAGTGGGCCGGAGACCGGCTCTTGACACTTAAGTCCAGGCTGGCCTTAGAGGGGAGCTGGAGACCAACTTCCTCCGGGTGGGGACGCCTCAGGGGCCCGCCTGCGCCCCGCCCTCCTACTCACCTGCGATTCATGGGCCGGACCCTCACGGCCACCTTGACCGATGCCATTGCTCATCGCGGCCCGGACCACGCGGGTTCCCACCTGCCCAGCGTCCCGCGGCTGCCGGCGGCTCTCGACACTTCGCCCGTGGCTCCCGCCCACTTTCCCCTCTGCCCCCGCCCCTCCGCTCCCGGCCGGACCCGGCGGCCCGCGGCGGCCCCACCTGCCCTGCCACTGAGCATGCCCAGAGCGGCTCCTGCCCGCGTGATCCGCGCCCCGGGCTTTGGCGGCGCCCGGGAGGCGCGGAGGGGCGGGGCCGGGTTGCCTGGGCGGGGCCTGGAGCACGGAGGGGCGGGGACAGGATGCCTGGGCGCCGCCGCCTGAGGTCGACAAATCTAGGCAGATCAAGTGGCCTGGGAACGGGGATGGAGTTATTTCAGGGAAGCTTAAAGCCCAACCTCATTCCTTTAAAAGCTGGGGAGGAGGAGGAAAACGAGGAGTTCACAGTAATTTACGGCCAGCGCAAGGACCCCAATCCTGGGGTCAGATTACCAAAAACAGTTTTTCGGCCCTTAACAAGGACCTGGCTTTACCCCACTGTACAGGTGTTAGTTCATGCAATTTACGGAGCAAGAAACTGAAGCACAGAGATTATCACAGCTTGATAATGGGCAGCTCCTCAGGTCCTCTCTGCTACTCTAAGGCTGTCCGAGCGCGTGTGCTCTGGACGCCTAAATTCAGGGATACAGAGAAATGAAAATTAAAAGGGTACTGGAGGTTTTAAATGTGGGCGAGAATGGCTATATTGGCTGAAATCAGATCTTAATTGGACTTTTTTCGCACTTATGTTACAGTTTAGTAGTTTTAAACTTAAAGGAGTTTGGGGTGGGGACGACCCTCTCCTCCGGGCCTAGGGTTTCTGGGAGAAGCGAGGTCCGACCCCGTTTCTTGTCAGGAGGCCCCGTCCCCGCCGCCCTCTCCCGGGAAATGCATATTCATTCATTCAGTCCGTCAAGCATGAATGCATTCAGGCATTCTTTCACACACACCCAGTGGCCCACCTGTTAACTGCGGGCCACATTAACCAAGGCGTCAGCTCTGCCTTCCTCCTGCTGCCCCATTCTGGGCCGCTTAGCCCACCCACCCCAACCCCAGTACCCCACGCTTCCTGCCTCGGTTCCCACAGCTGCCCCCCACCTCGGGTGGGGGCAGGAAGGCCCACTGAAGGCAGTGCCCATACTCAAGATCCACTGCGCCCCCATGTTCCTAACGGGGCCATAAAGGGATGCTCTGCCCTCACCCTCTCCCCGCCGGTATTTCACGCCCCCAAGGGCAACCAGGAGCTGCTGGCAGCGTCCCTAGTTCTAAGGAAGGCGGCCCGACTGGGTCGGAGGGACTACTCCCCCAGCAAGCCAAGCTATAATGGAGGCCACAAGAAGTGGAGGCTGGGCTCCTGGGTTTGAGCCTCAGCTCCAACACTAGCTTTGGGAGGCGTCCAGTCTGCATTACTGGGCATCTCTGAGGCTTTTGCTTTATCTACAAAACAGGAACAACTCCTTGGAGTTGGTTCATGCTTTAAGTGAAATGATGTCTGCAAACATGTAACCCACTCAGACAAGGAATCGTCGCATCAGCTTCCCTAGAACCCCGAGGCTGGCCGGAAATCAGCAACCACGTGTTTCTAGAGCCGGGAGAACCCTGGCTTCTCCCCCTTGGGGGGCGCGGAGCTGGGTGCGGATTTGACCACCGGGCTACGGGGAAATCAGGAGCGCCGGATTCCGGAGCGGCCCGGGCATGCGCGGTAGCGGCGGGAGGGTTCAAGACGCCGTTAAGGAGCTTGCGCGACGCCCGGCTGCCCGGGCAGGGGCGGGCCCCGCCTTATATGGGAGCTGCGCCGGGACAAACTCCGCGGGCGCCCTTCCCGGAGGGCGTGGCCCGACATCTCGGTGAGCCACCGTCACCCCTGTTCACGACCACCCTATCCGGGTCGGGGGCCTCAGCGCACAGAACGTGAGAGGGCCCCAGAGCTGGCAAAGCCAGCCCAATTCTTAAAGACAGCAAATTACACAAACTTTGTAGGAAGAATTCTAGTTTTACTCATTAAAGCGATTTGCTGTGTCTGGGGCTTTATTGGTTGGTAGTTTGGAATGTTTCAGCATTCATTCATTTTTCCAACATCCTATACTTGCCTATGAGCCCTCTGTCCCTTCGTGACTTTGCCATTTGACAAAACAGACCATCGCAGTCCTGCAGACACTTTAGTCCCACCTACCACTCCTGGAGCTTTTCAATATGAGGCAGTAAGTCTGCAACTCAAGCCGGGCAGGACGGAACAGAGACTTGGCCAGAGAATATTTTTAACCGAGAGTGAAAGAAGTCTCTGAAAGGGCAGATTAATTACAAGGTAGAGAGTTGGCTAGTCTTCTCAAACGTTAATGTGCATGCTTCCAAGTACTTTGCAAACGTTAACGCTTATACAAATCACCTGGGGAATCTTGTGAACTTTCAGATTCTGATTGGGCAGTTCTGGGGTGAAACCTGAGATGCTGCATTTCCAACAAACTCCTGGGATTGTGGTTGCAGCCGGCTGCGACCCACACGTAGGGGAGCGAGGGGTTAGTGATCTCAAAAGAGTGTGGAAATACTGATAGTGGAAAACACTCACGTGTCTCCATCTGGGATCCAAGGGGTCAGTGGAAAAATTCAGGGGTCCACATCAGTTGTGTATCCCGGCCTAACAGCCCCAAATTTAGCGGCTTAAAAGAAAGACCACTTATTATTTCTCACGGTTCTGTGAGGTTCTGTGAGGTTCAGTTAACCTGGGCTAACGGGGCTAGGGGCTGGAGGTTGGACTCAATTGGGATTACTGGGAAGCCTGTGCTCCGTCCTCTTTCTCATCCTCAAAAAGGTTAGACCGGGTTTCTTAGTTGGGTAAAGAAGCCTTCCAGGAGGGCACACCCAGTGGCTCTGTTGAAGCTCAGTTTGCTGATTTCCCATTGGTCAAAGGCAGCAGGCCCCACATGGGTGTGGCAGGCGGCGCCCACCAGGAAGGAGCAGGTATTCATGGGAGCCGCGAAAGTTACAAATCTGACAGAAGGTCCATGAACTTGGATGAGAGGGAAAAAAAAAAATTACATCTGTAACATAAAATATATTAACTTTAGTAATACCAGAGATTTTGACACCTCTAGAAATTAAAGATATTTTCCTGTTAAATTATAATTGTTGCAGCTTTCTAAAATTGTTAAAAATCATTGTTACTTTGAAATTATGGTAGACATTAGACTGACACTAAATCTTGTAATTTAATATAACCATGTGTTACTCTATCACAAATTTATTTTTCTTATATCTTGCTCACTGTATTTCATTATAATTGATTTTCCTTCCCAACCCATGTATTTTATTTTATGCATTTAATAATGTTATTCTGAAAATGTTGCTTTCACCTGACAACCAAAAGGGTCCAGGGCACAAGAGCATTTAAGAACCTACAATTTGGACATTCATTTGGGTGAATGAAGGGCATTTCTATTTTCCAAAAAAAGATTGAATGGTGATGGAAGGAAGAAAAGATTCTGAGATCTAGGTTAAAACCCAAATAGTATTAAATGAGAATGGAGTATTAATCCCATCACCATTAAGGCATTTGTGTGTGTGTGTGTGTGTGTGTGTGTGTGTGTTGGTTTAAATTTGTTTGTTTTGATGTAGCTTATTTGGGTCTTATCTGGGGCTCATTTATTGTTGAATTCTTTTTCCTGATGTTTAGCAATCTCATTACTGCCAAATAGTTGTGAGTAATTTAAACTCCCTGAGACTTAGCTCCTTCATTTCAAAGTGAGAAAGCACTGAAATAGAATGTTCACTCCACCTCGAAATATTTGAATCATCTTGAAATACCATTATCAGGAAAAAAAATACCACATTCCTATCAGCTATATGTACAGTTATATATTTTTCCTCCAGCCCCTAAGGAATAAAGCTGATTTGCACTCTCACAAGTACGACTTTTTAAAAACCTTGATAAACAGCAGACTGGCACACTTAAATTGGAACAAAGAATATACTGACATCTCAAAAACCCATCTACGTGCAAGTACTGACCTCAAGCATTATATCACACAGTACACTTATTATCTTCATGTGGGAGTACCTTATGTCATAGGACTGAAGTTGAATTTCAGAGGTATGCAGTGAGCCAATAAACTAAGTATTCTGGTTTTCAAACAAATGCATAATCACATCAGAGACAGAAATCATAGACATCCGATCCAAGCACAAAACAATTTTCACGTTCTAAGTCATAAAATTTTAAAGTAAATTTAGGATCTCCTAAAATACTAAATATTAAAAACAAAGGTAACTTGAAAAAGTGTACTTTGGAGCCCGAGAGAGAAACCTGAACTCCAAAGTAACAATAAAGATAATCATGAAAGTCATACATAGTAATTTGCCACAAAGCTATAGGCAGGTAACTATGAGTGGCAACTTTCTTTTACAGCAGAAGTGAATGAAGAAATCACAGCAGATTCAATTTAATAGAAGCTATCACCCTAAATCACAGTCATTTTATATACCAAAAGACAGAAGAAGGATTGTTTTCAATTGCTTTTAACTAGACCTATGGTCACAAAGAGTTCAGAATAGATGGACTTTATCGAGTCTGTGGAAGCATTTCAGCTT